>NC_067439.1:13642826-13826184 GCF_009764475.1 Pristis pectinata | reverse complement strand
CCCAAAAGGACCCCATCTAAAAAATTATTAACCAGCTCCTTCTCCTTACGTATTACCCAATCCAGGATCTACCCCCCCCCAACCCCAGACATTCCCTTCTCTCCCTTCCCATCAGTCAGAAGATACAAAAGCCTGAAAGCACGTACCACCAGGCTCAAGGACAGCTTCTATCCCGCTATTATCAGATTATTGAATGGTCTTCTGGTACGATAAGATGGGCCATTTACCTCACAATCTATCTCGTCAAGGCCTTGCATCTTATTGTCTGCCTGCATTGCACTTTCTCTGTAACTGTAACATGACATTCTACATTCTGTTATTGCTTATTCCCTTTATAATCTCGATGTGCTGATGTGATGAAATGATCCGTATGGATGGCATGCAAAAAGATTTTGCATGCCAATACAACATTTACAGCAGTAAAGTGCCTGTTTCAATGCTGTATCTATTGATGTTTCTAATCTTTTTAATGGGTGGAGAAGAGTTGGGGGTTGGGGCCAGTCCAGATGAAGGGTCTCAACACGAAACGTCGACTCTCCGTTTCCATCCACAGATGCTGCCTGACCTGCTGAGTTCCTCCAGCAGATTGTGTGTTGCTCCAGATTCCAGCATCTGCAGTCTCTTGTGTCTCCAAGAGTTGGGGCATTTTGGGGAAGGAATGAGATAAGAGTGTCCCCCAACAGAATTCCTTGGCACAAACAGATTTCTTCCTCTCCGCTGGAAATTCTTCCCAACATAATCACGGATGTCGGAATTTTCAATTCCTGCACCAAACTGTGTTCTATTGCAGTGAGAAGCTTTAAATCTCCTCTCTCTCCAGCCAATCACGTTCATGCTCCTGGTGACTGTTGCTTCACTGGTTACTGACAGACCCCACCTTGCTCAACTGTGTGGATCATTCGCATGTACAGGTTCTGCGATGACAAGAAAGTGGGATGTCGAATTGCTGGTCTGTGATGTTCTGAAGCAGGAGGGTGAACAGGCAGCAGTCGTTGAACATGTTGGGACCAGTGACATAGATAGAAAAAGTGATGATGTCCCCCAGTATGGATTTAAGAAGTTGGAAGCTAAGTTAAAAGGCAGGACCCGGAGTCCAGGTAGTTCTGCTGCAACATGTGTTTCCATAACGTGATTTGGTTAAAACGCGATTGATGGACCCGGGAACACAATTTGCATTATGAGAGCCACATTGGCTAAAGTACGATCAAGAAAACCTGTTTAAATTTGTACTTTGAAGGCATCTGCAGCCTGTTCTGTCTTAAGGTGACTTTCTGTAACCCAAGGTTTCTTTGGAACATAACTATCGTGTTGTAGCAGAACTTCCTGTAATCAGGATTACTCGCTGTGCCATGTGCTACTGAGTATATAGGAACAAGGGAAGAGACGGGATAAGTGTACGGCTGGAGAGATTCTAGGAGGGAAGTGTTTCGATTCCTGGGACATTGGAACTGGATCTGGGGGAGGTGGGATCTGTACATGTGGAATGGGTTACACCCATGCAGGAGGACTGTGTACTCGCGGGGTACTTGTGCGTGCCGTTGGAGAGTGTTTGAGCTGGAATGGAAGGGGGGATGGAAACCTGGGTAGGGAGGTGGAAAGGAGGATTGAAACAGAAGACGGGAAGCAAAGTGGAAGGCAGGGAAATCAAGGGCGATAAACAAACGGTCATCGTGGAAAATAATGCAAAGGTGTTCAAGAATTTTTAAAAAGGCAAGCCTGAAGACACGGTGTCTCAATGCACAGTAAGTAGGAACATTCATCACACAAATAGATGCAAATGGAAATGACGTGATTGAGATTTTGGAGATATGGCTACAGGGTGACCATGGATGTGTACCGAACATCCAGGGGCATTTGATGTTCAGGAAGGAGAGGCAAAAGAGGACGGGAGCTGTCGGATTGTCAGTAAAAAAGGAATCGTTACAATATTCAGAAAAGACATCAGCTCGGAGAATCCTGATGTGGAATCTGTGTGGGTGAAGACAAGGAACACAGAGGGGAGGAAAATGTTGCTGGGGGTTGTGTTTACAAGTGTTGATGTAGGGGATGGTATTAAACACAAAATTAGACACGTAGAATAAAAGTAAAACTGGAATAATAGAGACTTTAATCTGCAATTAGATTGGGCAAACTAAATTAGCAATAATACTGTGGTGAAGAATCCTGTTTGTTGTTTTTTTGGGCCAACACATTGCAGAACCAACTGGAGAAAAAGCCATCCCAGACCCTAACCTGTAAAGAGAAAGGATGAATTATCAATTTTGTTGTGCAAAGTCCCTTGGGAAAGAGTGAAAACAACACAAAGTTCTTCACTGAGGTGGAGGGTGAGAAAGTTGATTCCAAGATAAGAGTCCTGAGTGCAAAACCATGAAGGTATGAGGTGCAAGTTGTCTGTGATACATTCCTGTATACAGGGACATGAAATTGACTGGTTTAAGTTCACAAGAGCTTAGATAAAATGAGAGGAGAATCCAACTGCAACTTACAAAATTCTGACAGGTTAGATATTTCTCCTGGTTGCAGTGTTCAGAGAGAGAGAGACCACAGCCTCAGGATAGAGGGCAAGATGTTTTGGACTGGGAAGGAGAAATTCCCTCAGCCAAAGTTTGGTGAACCTGTGGGATTTGTGAGCGCAAACAGGCAATTTCAGATTAACTGGGATCACAGATGGACGCTCGACAGCTGTGGCAGGGCTTGCACAATATAACTTCCTACAAGGTGAGATCGGGCAGCATAAGTGGCAACGACCCATCATTCCCGGATGAGCTCAATGCCTTTTATGCACGCTTTGATCGGGAGAACTATGACACACCCACACGAGCCCCCACATCTCCGGATGACCCTGAAATCTCAGTCTCTGAGGCCGATATCTGGGCATCCTTCAAGAGGATGAATCAATGAAAGGCGTCTGGTCCAGATGGGGAAACTGACCGAGTACCAGAGATCTGTGCGGACCAACTGGCTGAAGTGTTTACAGACATTTTCAACCTCTGGCTTTTGTGGCCTGAGGTTCCCATCTGTTTCAAATAATTATCTGTTGTACCAGTGCCCAGGAAGACCGTGGTGACCCGCCTCAATAACTACAGTCTGCTAGCACTTACATCAACCGTAATGCAATGCTTCTGGAGGTTGTTTGCAGCGCAAACCAGCGCCTGCCTCAGAGGTGACCTGGATCTGCTTCAATTTGCTGACCGCCACAGCAGGTTAACTGCAAATGTGATTTCTCTGGCTCTTCACTCTGGTCAATAGGAACTCATACGTCAGGCTGCTGTTCATCCACTACAGCTCAGCATTTAACACAATTATCCCACCCAAACTCATCATCAAGCTTCAAGCCCTGGGCCTCTGTGCCTCCCTCTGCAACTGGATACTCGACTTCCTCATCAGCAGACCTCAATCAGTGAGGATTGGTAACAACATCACCTCCTCACAGACCATCAACACAGGTGCACCTCAAGGCTGTGCGCTTAGCCCGCTGCTCTACTCTCTGTACACACATGACTGTGGGGCTAAGCACATTTCCAATGCCATATACACATTCATTGAAGACACCACTGTTGTTGGACGAATCACAGGTGGTGATGAGTCAGCTTACCGGAGCGAGCTAAGACACCTGGTTGAGTGGAGCCACAACAACAACCTCTCACTCACTGTCAGCTGAACTAAAGAGATAATTGTTGACTTCAGGAAGGGGAAGGAGGGTGAACATGCACCAGTCTACATTGCAGGATTGGCGGTGGACAAAGTCAGCAGCTTTAAATTCCTAATGTTAACATATCAGAGAAGCTGTCCTGGGCCCTGCACATTGATACAATCATAAGGAAGGCGTGCCAGCATCTTTACTTTCTCAGGAGGTGAAGGAAGTTCAGCTCTTCATCTAATACTCTAACAAACTTCTTCAGAAGTACTGTTGAAGGTATCCTGACTGGTTGCATCATGTCTGGTACGGCAATTCAAATACGCAGGAACATAAGAAACTGCAGAGAGCAGTGGACTCTGCCCAATATATCACGGGCACATCCCTCCCCCTCATCGGTAGTATCTACAGGAGGCGCTGCCTCAGCAAGGCAACATCTATCATCAGAGATCCCCACCATCCGGGCCGTGCCATCTTCTCGCAGCTACCATCGGGCAGGAGGTACAGAAGCCTGAAGTCCCACACCATCAGGTTCAAAAACAACTGCTTCCCTTCAACCATTCAGTTTCTGAACTAATCACCACAACCCTCATCACCAGAGTTTCCCAAAACTATGATCACTTCCATCACTTTGCATTAAAATGCACTTTTTTTTTAAATGTGTTCGTCCTTGTAAAAAACGTGTTTATGTTATTCTTGTGAATGCTGCTTATCTGATGCTGTGTGCCATGACACTGCTGCAAGTAAATTTTTCATTGCACCTGTGCACATATGTACTTGCGCCTCTGACAATAAACTCAAATTTGAATTTGACTTTGTCATTCCACAAACTAAATCCAATGTGCATGTTCATTTTTTAATGCCAGAAACATCATGTTCCAGGTTTTTGTGTTCAATGGGCTAAAGACAGGTTTCACCAATTCCATCCACCCTTAAGGAAGGTCCTTACTTTTCTTGAAAGAAATGGAAGCAGGATTACACATCATTCATCAAAACAATTATTGACATCATTTGCTTTAAGTTGCTTGTTTCATTTAAATTAATTAGCATAAAAACAAAAATGCCTTCCTAATGTGCTCCCTGGTGACTGATGTTGGGTATAAATATAACAGACTGTGAATGCAGTGTATTGTGTGCTTAAAGTTTTCAATAGCAATGCATGGGCCTCCAAAAATCTTGGCGTTGGCCATTTACTATTCTATCATTGCAGTCATCGGCATTCCTGGTAAAGTATTGGTTTTAATTATCAATCTGCAAAATGTTGTGAAATGTTGCATCACTGTTGTGTTTACTGGGATTGTTGCTTTCTTTTGTATTTTAATTGTACATTTTTACACCTTTGCCATTCTCTCAGTATCATTATTATGAATTGTTTTATCCCATTAGTTGTATCATTTTATTGCATATTTTATTCCTTTTAAATTTTAGATCTTTCAAGTGCATTTTATCACAGTTAGTTGTAGAGTTTCTTCTTTACAACTTCTAATCTTCAATGGCTTTGATACCTATTGTATCATCTCTTCTCATTCTGATGGTAAACACCCAACTGAAACAGCAGCAATTTCTGTTATTGTGGCACTTGTATGTACAGTTTCAAACAAAATTTGACACCAAATCTACATTTAGGAGTTTAAAACAGGACATGGATTGTTTGGAGAAAAATAGCATGAAAATATTGAAATAGCGCAACTAAGGATCCAGTTAGTCAATTGGTATAATAGGATCACTATTTGATCTGGACACTTTGTGTGTACGGTTCTCATTACTACACTGTAGGTGGGACTTGATTGCACTGGAGACGGTGCAGAGGAGATTCAGCAGGATGCTGCCTGCGATAGAGAGTCTCAGCTTTGAGGAGAGACTGGATGAAGTGGGTTTGTATTCCTTGAGCAGAGAGAACTGAGGGGATCCTCTTGGAGCTTTAAATTGGATAGATAGCAGGAAATTTTTCTCCAGAGCAGAGGCAGCTGAAACCAGAGGGTGGAGGTTGAGGGTGGTTGGAATCTGGAACACACAGCCTGAGAGGGTGGGGGAGGCAGGCACTCTCACAGCATTTAAGAAATATCTGGTTGGGCATTTGAATCGCCAAGATATAGAAGTCTACAGACGGTGCTGGGCATTGGGAAGAGTGTCGATAGGTCCCCTTTGGTCAGCATGGACACGTGGGCTGAAGGGCCAGTTTCCATCCTGTACAACTCCAAATGATTCAGGTGTTTTATCTTTGTATATGAATAAATTGCCTGATCTGGATGAAATATTGGAATTGGTTTATTCTTGCCCCGTGTACTGACGTACAGTGAAAAGATTTTGTTTGCATGTCACACAGACACACCATTCCATACACAAGTACATTGAAACAGTAGAAAGTAAACAGAATGCAGAATATAGTGTTATAGTTACAGGTCAATGCAGGTGGACAAATAAAATGCAAGGGCCACGGTGAGGTAGATTGGGAGATCAAGAGTTAACCTTTTAGTGTATGAGATGACCGTTCAATAGTCTGATAACAGTGGGATAGAAGCTGTCCTTGAGCCTGGTGATACGTGTTCTCAAGCTTTTGTATCTTCTGCCCGATGGGAAGGGGGAGAAGAGAGAATGACTGGGGTGTGAGGGGTCCTTGATTAAGATGGCTGCTTTCCTGAGGCAGCGGGAAGTGTAGAAAAAAGTTAATGGCGGGAAGGCTGGTTTATGGGATGGACTGGGCTGCGGTCATAACTGTCTGCAATTTCTTGTGATGTTGGGCAGAGCAGCCCACTCTCCTAACCTGTCCAAGTCCTTCTGCAGATTGCCTGCCTCTGCAACGCAGGCTATTCCTCCACCTATCTTGGTATCGTCTGCGAACTTGGCCACAATGGCATCAGTTACTTCATCCAGATCATTAATGTATAATGTGAAACGCTGCAGTCCCAACACTGACCCCTGTGGAACTTCACTTGTCACTGGCAGCCATCCTGAGAAGGCCCTCTTTATCCCCACTCTCTGACTTCTGCCAGTCAGCCAATTTTCTATCCATGCTGGTACCTTGCTTCTAACACCATGGGCTCTTATCTTGATTAGCAGCCTCATGTGTGGCACTTTACAAAGGCTTTCTGAAAATCCAAGTGAATGACATCCACCGACTCTCTATCCGACCTGCTTGTTACCTCCTCAAAGAATTCTCACAGATTTGTCAGGCAAGATGTCCCCTTAACAAAACCATGTTGAGTTCATCCTATTTGATCATGTACTTCCAAGTACTCCAAAATTTCATCCTCAATTATGGACTCATTGCTGCCGTACCAAGCTGTGATATATTCACGTTCGAGGCTGTTAAAGGAAGCAAGGACAAAAATTGTGGAGGCTCTGACGGTCGGTTTCCAGTCATCCCAGGCCACATGGGGTGCCAGAAGAATGGAGAACTGCTTCCATTGTTTAAATAGGGAGGAAGTGTTAAACCATGTCATTGCAGAGCAGTCAGTCTAAATTCAGCGATGTGACAATTGTGTTTCAGCACCTTCCCTTAAAGTTCTGGAAAATCTCAGCCATTCTAACTAGTAACTAAACAGTATTAGCTCAGTGAAAAGTTCACAGTGGAAGATAACATTTTTGCTCTGGATTTTTTCCACAGAGACAGACTCTGTGGTAAGATCCAAACTGAAGGATGTTGCAACATCACAGCGCAGTTAATCACATGACAGAATTCTTAGTGGGGTAACTGTCTGTTAACTCAGTTTCAAGTGTCAAAGCAAGAAAAGTCGCACTGAACACCATCAATACAAGGTTTATCTGTGAGTTCTACTGTTTCACCTTTTTGTCACACACGCATGACACGCAAACACACCCCAGACACACAACATACACCACCCACATGTGCACACCACACATAAACCCACATCACACACAAACACGAACACACATGCACTCCCACTGTCTTCCTCAATTGCAGCCAACACCACAGACTCACACTACAGATAAACATAACACACACTACAGGCATAAATATACTCACACAGCACTCACACACCACACACTCACACAACACACAGGTATTCTCACACCACACACTCACACACAGTCTCACTCACAACACCCACATCACACACACTCACTCCCTCCGTTTTTCTCTGTTGCAGCTAACTTGGCCGTGATTGGGGTAATGTTCCGCAGACGATGTGGTCTCTCCAGATGTATCACTGTCTACCTGCTGTTGATGGCAGTGACGGATCTCCTGGTCATTATCACAGCCGTGATATTAAACCGGATTGTTCCCATGACTTTCCCATCGAATTTCTTGACCATCACTCCAGTCTGCAACGTGAACTTCGTGCTAGTTTACGCCGTAAGAGACTGCTCCGTCTGGGTGACGGTGATGTTCACCTTTGATCGCTTTGTGGCTATTTGCTGCCAAAAATTGAAAACAAAATATTGCACAGAGCAAACAGCGGTTGTGGTGATCGTAACGGTTACTGCCATAAGTTGTTTCAAAAATGCATTTTGGTATTTTATATTTGAACCTCCACTGAAAAGCAAGACTTCATCATGCAAAATTAAGCCAACATTTTATATCATGCCTGCATGGATTGCATTTGACTGGATTGATAGCATTTTAACCCCTTGTCTGCCATTTGTTCTAATTTTGCTGCTCAATTTCCTAACCATCAGGCACATTTTAAGGGCCATTAGAATCCGCAGGAGACTCCAGGGCGGCGGGAACAGTGAGAGACAGAGCGACCCGGAGACGGACAGCCGCAGGAAGTCTATCGTCCTGCTCCTCAGTATCTCAGGTATCTTCATCCTCTTGTGGCTACTGGTACTGATAACTTTCCTCTACATTCGAATTGCCAGTGCCACGTACTTTTCAGGATCCAATTTCAGTAACTCAAATTTTCTTCTGGAAGAAAGTGGGTACATGCTTCAGTTCTTGTGTTCCTGCGTGAACCCATTTATTTATGCAGGGACACAGAGTAAGATCAGAGACGAGATAAAGCTGGGGCTGAAGTATCCACTGATTCTCATTGATAAATTATTCAAATAAATCATCTTTACTCTTTGAGAACTGTGTGTTGCAAACCAACCTTAGGTCATTCTCTACCACCTCGCCTGTTCAGTTTCCAGCCACTGATGTGAGGCTCACCTGCCTGTAGTCCCTGGCTTGTCCTTGCAGCCCTTCTTAACTGAAGGTACAACATTTGCCATCCTCCAGTCTTTCATTAGCCAGTGGCTAATGAAGATACAACTATCTCTGCCAGGGCCCCACAATGTCCGAGGATACATTTAGGGTCATAGAGTTATACAGTACAGAGAGAGGTCCTTCGGCCCAACTTGTCCATGCTGACCCAGGTGCCTTCCTGAGCCAGTCCCATTTGCATGTGTTTGGCCCATATCCCTCTCAACCTTTCCTATCCATGTACCTGTCTTAATATATGGTGTAATTGTTCCCACCTCTACCACTTCGTCTGGCAGCTCGTTCCATACACCCATCACCTTCTGCTCTCACTCTTGGGTTCTCGCTGTGTTGTGACACGAAGGTGCCTTGGTCCTTCCTGCTTTATGTTGGTCAATTGCGTCATAGAGTCACACAGCATGGAAACTGGCCCTTCGGCCCACCAACTCTGTGCCGACCATTGAGCACCCATTCACACCAATCCCCACTTTATTCTCCCCACATTCCCACCACCTCCTCCCAGATTCTACCACTTACCAACACGCCAGGGTCAATTTACAGTGGGCTGTTAACAAATCAACCTGCAGGTCTTTGGGATATGGAAGAAAATGGGAGCACCCGGATGAAATGCACACAGTCACAGAGAGAACGTCCGCACGAACAGTACCAGAGGTCAGGATTGAACTGGGTCGCTGGAGCTGTGAGGCAGTGGCTCTACCAAATGCAGCACTGTGCTGCCCAATTTGAAGTGTGATGTGATCAATAAGTGCCAGGCATTGTTTACAGTCAGCAACAAACAATCTGCTGGAAGAACACAGCGGGTCGAGCAGCATCTGTGGGAGGAAAGGAATTGTCGATGTTTCGGGTCGAATCCCTGCATCAGGACCCTGTCTTCCAGCAGATTGTTTGTTGCTTCAGATTCCAGCATCTGCAGTGTCTTGTGTCTCCATTGTTTAAAGACAGCTGTTGCTGTGGACGAGGTATGTCTGTACGTTCAATTGCCACAACCCCATAAATCCACAGAATCCCCACCATCTGGGGAAAACGCTGGTGTCGTTTGTGACAGCTTCGTGGAACACCGCTGAAATCAGTCAGATCTTTTCTCCTTCCACAAGCCAATTTCAAACCTGTCTCAGCTTGATAAAACCAAGCGCAATTTACCAGAAGTCCCAACCACTTCAACAAGTAGCCGACTCCTGCTCCTGTCTGCGTGGGTTTCCTCCGGGTGCTCCAGTTTCCTCCCACGTTCCAAAAGACATACGGGTTAGGAAGTTGTGGGCATGCTATGTTGGCGCCAGAAACGTGGCGACACTTGTGGGCTGCCCCCCAGAACATTCTCAGTAACGCAAAAAGATGCATCTCCCTGTGTGTTTTGATGTACATGTGACTAATAAATAAATATCTATATATATCTTCCATGTGAAGGAGAGAGAAATGTCGAGAAATTAGTTATTACTTCCCTTTCACAAATAATTTATATTTAAACACACAGGAAAATAGGCTCAAGGGTTGGCCACAACCTGCCCCACCATTCAATGTAATCCTGGTTGATCTACTCCAAACCTATTTCCCCCAGCCCTCGATCTGCCGAGCTTTCAAACATTTAAACTCCCCCCGCTCATTCCAGCCTCCACAACTCTCTGGGGTGGAGACTTCTGGAACTTTACTGCTCTGCAAAAAGAAGTTATGGAGACATGTGTGCCATTTACCTGTCTGTGTTCCAATGGTGCATAGCTCTTCTCATGTCCTGAACCTCACCTATTGTATGGACGATGCCACAGATTATCTTTATATAAGTATCGGTAAAGAGATTCCTTGTCAGTTTCCAAAGCGTACCTTTTAATTGGCCTCCCATTGTGAGCCAGCAGCCTGTTCCCTTCACAGACAGTGATGTTTGTTCATGAAGCTGTCCTAATTTCCAAAAGAATTACTGCTTGTAGTTTGCATTTGAACAGCTTGAAGGCTGGTTCTTGTCTGTATTAACAGCTACTATACCTTACACTTTTACACTTCCTGACAGTGGCTGCTTTTCCCTTACAAAGACTGAATTTAAATTTAATGGATCTTCTAACTCACACTTATAATTATTCCTTATCACTTTATTCATTGCAGATACTTTTGGTTCAAAGAGTTATTATTCCAGATTACTGCACAGAAATGCTCTTCAGCACTTTTCACAAACAACACCCAGCTATCCAACCTGCTTTTCTTTAAGGATCATAATTGTACCAATTAAAGAAATTCCATCAAAACTTCAGCAGATCAAATAATTTTGCTTTTTTAATATAAAAAAGTTGCGGCAGTTAATATCTAAAAAAACAGAGCTGCTAATTATCCCCTTGGACTCTACTTTTCCCTATAAATACAGCATACTTTGAATGCAGTGTAGATTGGCAGTGGAGATTTTTATAACAATGTATAGATCTCCAAATGTTTTAGTGTTGCCGTTTATTATACAGTTTCAGTAGCTATTGGCATTCCTGCTAAAGTATTGCAAATTGTTATTATTATTCATTGAAAATACTGGAATCTGCTGGTTGCTATTACTTTTGATAAAGATTTTAATGGCCTTTGCTGGGGTGGGAGTTTGTGTCAATTTTCTTTAAACGAATGCAGAAACCAAAAATGGATTTGGTGGGAGCAAAGAAATTCTGAGAGTGCTACAGCTCCTTCTCAGTAAGGATGGAGTAAAGTTGATCCTAGAATTGCTGAAGGAAATAGTTCAGCTCCTGGAGTCTGTTCCTGGTAAAGCAGAACCTTCAATCCCATTTTCCTCTTACCACGCCCCTGCCCGCCCCCCCCAACCCTGCACTGAAATGTTCCTTTGGAAAGCCGGGATTGAGTGAATCCCAGATCATGAAAACCATCCGCATAAAAATATCCTGAAATCCCCCTTGCAGCTATTCCCATGGCTTCTTGCCCCCAGACCCTGCTAATGGGAACAGGTTCCTTCTGTTTCTCTTATCAAAACCAGCCACAATTTTGTACATTTCTATCAATTCTCCTCACAGCATTCTTTGCTCCAAGAACAAATTCTGCAACCGAACTATATAACTAAAAGTCGCTTTCTCAGAAAGTATTCTAGAAATGTTTCCAATGCCCCCTGGGACCTTTATATCCTCCCCAAAATTGTGATGACCAGAAGAGGTTGCAATACTCCAGCAATGGGCAGAACCAATGCTTTAAACAGGTTCAACATTACCTTCCTGATTTGGGCAACATGCCTCTCTTTATGAAATTCAAGGTTTGGCATGTTCTGCTGATAAACCTCTTCAGATGCTCTGCTTCCTTTAAAGTTGTTTGCACATAAAATTCCTGGTCCCGTGATCGTGCACACCCTTCACTCCTTTTTATCCACTGAAATACATCACTTCACACTTCTCTGCAGTGAGATATTGGCATGGAGACACAAGAGACTGCAGATGCTGGAATCTGGAGCAACAAACAATCTGGTGGAGGAACTCAATGGGTCGAGCAGCATCTGTGTGGGGATAAAGAATTGTTGACATTTCAGTAGAGCCCTGTCTGATCCATGCTTTCTAAACCTCAGGTCAGCTTCTTTCTTTCTCTTGACAAGATATTCTACATCTCTTGTCAACCACGGTTCCTTCACTCTACCATCCTTACCCTGCCTCAATGGGAGAAACCTATCCAGAACTCCATGCAAGTACACCCAAAACATTTCTGTTGTACACTTCCCCAAGAACATCTGTTGCCAATTTATGTTCCCAAGTTCCTGCCTAATAGCATCATAATTCCCCCTCCCCCAGTTAAATACTTTCCCATATTGCCTGCTCCTATCCCTCTCCAAAGCGATGGTAAAGGTCAAGGAGTTATGGTCACTCTCCCCAAAATGCTCTCCCACTGAGAGATCTGAAACCTGATCAGGCTCATTGCCTAGTACCAGGTCCAGTATGGCCTCTCCTCTAGTTGACCTGTCCACATACTGTGTCAGGAATCCTTCCTGGTCACACCGAACAAACTCTGCACCATCTATCCCCTTTACACTAAGGAGGTGCCAATCAATTTTAGGGAAGTTGAAATCACGCATGACAACAACCCTGTTATTTTTGCACCTCTCCAAAATCTGCCTCCCTCAGCGTCTCTGCTACTATCGTTGGGGGGGAGGGGGAGGTCTGTAGAATACTCTCAATAGAGTGATCGCTCCCTTCCTATTTCTGACTTCCACCCACACTGACTCAGTGGACAATCCCTGCAGGACGTCCTCCCTTTCTACAACTGTGACACTGTCCCTGATCAGCAAAGTCACTCCCCCACCTCTTTTACCTCCATCCCTGTTCCTTTTGAAACATCTAAACCCCAGAATATTCAGCAGCCATTCCTGCCCTTGCGACAGCCAGGTATCTGTAATGGCCACCACGTCATAGTTCCACGTACTTACCCGTGCTCTAAGTTCATCAGCCTTGTTCCTGACACTTCTTGCATTAAAGTGGACACACTTCACTGCAATTTTGCCCTTTCTCATTATAGGTTGTTACTCATTATATTATTTTTTTGTAATCACTCAACTCAGGTAAAGATAGATCATCGCAGAATAGAAGTTCTATTGTCCTGTGATAAGTTACCCAGTTTGATTCTGGCTGAGCAGATGGTTGTTCAAAAAGGAGTAAGTACGAGGAAAATTCAGCTAAATTTATAGTTCTTATTTTCTTACATCTGATTTATCAATAAATAAATAACTAGTCTCCCTCATTGTTCAATGCTGCATTCCCCACCATTCACAACACTCTTCATTAATCAGACAAATTGAATACCCTTACGCCCCAATGTGCTATTCACCCCAGCCACTGCTCTGTCCTACAAATCCTCAGATCGCAGTGTAGACGCCCTGTCAGAGGTTCAGGTTTGGCAGTGCCTTCCCCAGCCACTTTGCCACCCTGCACTGATGGACATCTCCCTTCCAGGAGAAGTTGAAATCCAATCGCTGCTGTTGACACATTCTATCGGCTCCATGATCACAGCTTGACTGCTGCTGTGTACTGTGGTGACGTGACTAAGTTTCCCAGGCTAGAAGCAGCACATTGAGGATGAAAACATCCTCATCATTTAACTGCTTCTCACATCCAATTTACCTCCCATCTCACAATTTCCTTGAATAAAGACTCAGAAGGTGTAAGCATCTGGGGGAAAGGAATTGTCAATGTTTTGGGTCAAAACCCCGCACCAGGACCTTCCAATTCCTTCCCCCCCCCAATCACCCCACAGATGCTGCTCGACCCTCTGAGTTCCTCCAGCAGTTTGTCTGTTGCTTCAGTATTTTATATCTTTGTTCAGCTCTCTGATGGTTTCCGCCTCTGCCTGTGAAAATGCCCGGCTGATTTCAGGTATCCAGATGCTTCCATTTGGAAATTTAACTTTGACCAAACTGAAAAGAACCTGAAGCTGTTTAATTGCAGGCAGTGGCCTCTGTGAATGGTTGTTTATGCCAACTGAAAACATCATGGGTTCAAACCCAATCCCAAGCGCTCTCTCTGTGGAATTTAAATGTCCTCCCTGTGACTCTGTCGGTTTCTTCCAGATGCTCCGGTTTCCTCCCACATCTGAAAGCTGTGCAGTTTGGTGGGTTGTTTGGCTACTGTAAGTTGCCCCTAGTTTGTTGGTGAGTGGTAGAATCTGGGGAGAGTTAATGAGAATGGGGGGGGGTGCAAAATATAAAATGTGATTAATGTAGGACATTGGTGAGACTGCACCTGGAATACTGTGTGCAGTTCTGGACGCCGTACTTGAGGAAGAACTGTAAAGGGTGCAGAAGAGATTCTGAAGGATGTTGCTGAGACTGGAGGCACTGTTATGAGGAGAGACTGGACAGGCCGAGATTGTTTTCCTTGCAGTGAAGGAGGCTGAAAGGTGAGCTTATAGACTTTTATAAAATCATGAGGGGCATAGATAAGGTGGATGGTCAGTCTTTTTCCAGGGTAGGGGAGCCTAAAACAAGCGAGCATAGGCTTAAGGTGAGAGGGGAAAGACTTAAAGGGGACTGGAGGGGCAAGTTTTTCACAAAGCCGGTGGTGGGTGCATGGAACGAACTGCCAGAGGAAGTGGTCGAGGCAGGTACAATTACAATGTTTAAAAGAAATTTGGACAGGTTCATGGATAGCAAAGGTTTAGAGGGATAGGGGCCAACCGCAGGCAAATGGGACTGGCTCAAGGAAGGGCACCTTGGTCGGCTGAAGGTCCTGTTTCCATGCTGTATAACTCTATGACTCGATGACTAGGATTAGTGTAAATGGGTGGTTGATGGTTGGCTGGACTCGGTGGGCTGAAGGGCCAGTTACTGTGCTGTATGCCTGTATGACTCTACGATCCTAATTTGTCCTGAATTGGAATTGCATGGAAAATTCGTCTCCTGGAAAATTTCAACGTCTGTGCTTGAGTTGAGATTTATTTTAAGCAGTGCGGTTAGAATCACCAATGACCACAATGGACTTGATTGGCTACAATCTCCAGTTTGCACTCTTGGTCTAGTGTTGCGATGTGTCATTATTTTCATGGGTTCTCACTGTGAGAGTCTGTGTCGGTCTGTGGTTCCCCTGTCAGAGTCACCCTGAGGACCTGTGTCAATGGGGACTATTGGTGTGGTTGGGCCCAGTCAGAGGTGAGGAGGTCTTCCTGAAGCTTGCATTGGGCCTCCTTGTAACAGTGCAGGAGGCCACAGACAGAGAGCTCAGGGTGGGAGTGGGGTGGAGAATTAAAGTTACTTAAATGACCTCTTTTGCCTTTCATTTCCAGTTCTGATGAGGGATGGTACATTTAACACAATTTCTCCTTCTGCAGGTACTGCCTGACCTGCTCAGTCCTTCCAGTGTTTTCTGTTTTTATTTCATGTTTCCAGCATCTGCAGTATTTTTTGATTATTGATTTTTGATTATAATTTCTGGGTGTTGGGACCACACCAATAAATGGATGTTTGTAAGGCTGGGCTTAGGATGGTTGCTACGTCAGTTTTCCTCGTTGTACCAAATCATACTTGGCTTGGGACCCTTCCTCCGGGTTCCTCCCACATTCCAAAGACGCACGGGTTAGGAGGTTGTGGGCATGCTATGTTGGCGCCGGAAGCGTGGCGACACTTGTGGGCTGCCCCCAGAACACTCTACGTAAAAGATGTATTTCACTGTGTGTTTTGATGTACATGTGACTAATAAAGAAATCTTATCTTATCTTAAATGCTTAGATCCAAATTGACCTCATTTTGTAAAACTGGCAAATCCTCCTTGGCACGGACAACATTGGCTTTTCATTCTGAAATCTGGACAAAGCTGGAATTTTGGCAGAATAAGACAAAACTGACCCAAAAGATTTTGATCAAGTCTTTGCTGAGCCTGAATTAATCCCGGCTGTGGATGGCGTCAAACTGCAGAAGGAAAATCTGAAAGACAATATTTTAAACGAAACAAAGGGAAAATTGAAAAAGAGATCGAGCAGCAGGTCAGTTAACTCATCAGAACTTCCCCTCCCTACAAACAGACCTGTGCAGCATCGAGTAAAGTCTTCACACTGAGCCTCAGCACCTTTCCCATCACCCACATACTCTCCCCACTGTTCCCATCTGCCCAAACCACCTCCTTTATTTGGTTCCAGTCTCCCCCTTCCTTTCCTGTCTGATTCCATCATCTGCAGCCCTTTGTGGCCTTCCCCCAGCTTCTTGTCGCTACCTTCTCTCTTCCCGCCACCACCTGCCCATCACCCAACCTCAACTGGATCCACATTTCGCTTGCCAGCACTTGCTCCACCCCTTCTCCTCACCTCTTCATACTGGCTACGTCGAAAGATCATTTCCCTCCACAGATGCTTCCTGACCCACTGAGTTCTTCCAACAGTTTATTTTTTGCTTCAGATTCCGGCATCTGCAGTCTCTTGTGTCTCCACTTTGCCTCTTTTCCCAGGTTTACTGACCAAACGGACTCATGGTATGAATTTACGACTTGGTGGGCAAATCCAAAGGTCCCTGAAGGTGTCATCACTGGTAGGTAAGGTGGTGACGAAGGCATACAGGATGCTGGCCAGGGCATCAGAATGTAAGAACACGGAGGTCATGGTATAACTTTATAAAACTTTGGTCAGGCCACAGCTGGAACATTGTGTGCAGTTCCTGTCACCACACGATGGGATGTGAAAGCATTGGAGAGGGTGCAGAGGACGTTGTCTGGGATGGAACACTTCAGTTATTAGGAGATTCTGGATAGGTTGGCTTTGTTTTCCCTGGACATGAGGAGGCTGAGGGGGAACCTGATTGATGGATAAAAAGTGATAAGGGGCACAGATAGGGTGGATAGTGAGAAACTTTTCCCCACCACAGAGACATCTCAAACCAGAAGGCGTAGGTTAAGGTGAGGAGTAAGAAGGTTAGACCGGACTGGAGCCAAATTGTTTTCACCCAGAGTGAGGTTGCAATCTGGAACACACTGCCTGAGAAGGTGGAGGCAAGAACTCTCTCAACATTTAAAAAGTATCTGGAGCAGCACTTGAATCGCCAAGGCATCAAAGGCTACTGACCAAGTGCTGGAAAATGGGATTACTATTGACGTCTACTCGATGGTCAGCATGGACCTGGTGGGCCAAAGGGCCTGGTTCTGTGCTTCATGAGTCCATGACTCTAACACTGAATTCACCAGTTCCAGATAATGTCATTCCAACCCTATTTCTAATGTTCCAGCATTCACAATTTTTATCTTCATCTGTCCTCCGCTAATTTCAGATTTAATTTGCACTTTCTAATTTACACAAGAGGGATTGACTTGCATGTTGTAATCTGTTAATTTAAGAAAAAAAGTTATTTGGGAAGTGTTGCAACCTTGAAACTCCCCAGAGATCCCGCAGTGTATAAATGAAATGTTCAGGGACTCTGTCACCTCGGAGCTCCATTCAAAAAGATTGCCTGCAACACAAAGGAACACGTCTCTTCACTCAGAACATGCATCTACCGGTTCAAACCGCTGCAAAAGTATGGTACACCATCATTGCTTTTATGGGAGTTCCTGGTAAGTATCTTCTGCCTTCATAGTTCAGTGAGTCTCTGGTTGTGAGTGGATCTCTTGGTTTTAAATGATTGTTTTTTTTAAAATTAAGATCTACAGCTGACCACTGTGTAGGTCAGCAATTAGGAGATCATCGTGTTACACTAAATATCCCGAACTAGTGTTGTACTTTATGTCTCAGCTAAAAATAAACCTCCAATCACAATGCGGTTGATTTTTGGATTTTACATCAACTCAATATTGAAACAGGTATGGACAAACATCATCTCCTCCCCATCCGGTTCCACCTAGCACCCGCCGACTATCCCACCCCAACCTACTGCTATACATTGGCAATCTTTCCTTTTCCCTCTCAGTCCTGATGCAGGGTCTCATCCGAAACATCGACTTACACCTTTTGCCTCCACAGATGCTGATTGACCTACAGAGTTCACCCAGTGTTCTGTTTTTGCTCTGGATTCCAGCATCTGCAGTCCACCTATCACCTCCTAACCTCTGTCACTATTTCCAGTGTCCCCTCCTCACCTGGATCCACCTATTGCTTTCCAGCTCTTGCCCAACCCTTCCCTCCCACTTCTTTCTACTGACTGTCTTTCAGTGCAGCCAAAGGGTCTCAGCCTGAAGCATCAACTACCCATTTCCAACACACAAAATGCTGGAGGAACTCAATGGGTCAGATGCTGCTTGACCCGTTGAATTCCTCCAGCATCTTGTGTGTTGCTCCCGATTCCAGCCTCCGCAGTCCCTTGTGATTAGGTAAGTACAGCGGTCGGCATGAACGTAGTGGATTGAAGGGCCTGTTTCTGTGTTGTATAACTCAATGAGACCAGGTGCTCCTTGGAGCCCAATAAACACTCAAAGGGGAGGTTTGCAAGCTGGATAGGAGTTTTCTTTTGATGAGTTTTGATTTTTTGATCAGATTAGTTCCTTTGATAATAAAATTTAATCCTTGCTGACCAAGCAGGATGATCTGTGGATTCCAATCCCTTTCACTCTCTCTCTTGCTTTCCAGTGAACTTGGTGGCGATTGTGATCCTATCCCGGGGCAAGTGTGGGCTCTCCACGTGCACCACTCTGTATCTGGTGGCCATGGCTGCGGCAGATCTATTGACCATTATCGCTCAGGTCATACTGCGGCGGATCAATATTTACTATTTCCCCTGGAACTTCCTGCGCATGACTCCTGTATGCAAAGTCCTGTATGTCCTCAGGCACGCAGCCAGGGGCTGTTCTGTCTGGTTCACTGTTACTTTCACCTTTGATCGATATGTGGCCATTTGTTGCCAGAAGCTAAAAAATAAATACTGCACCGGGAAATCTGCAGCGGTGGTTCTGACAGTCACTGGCACTCTGGTCTGTTTCAAAAACATTCCCAAGTACTTTATACTGAAACCCTGGGTAATCATTGATGGTATTTCTTGGCTGTGTATTTTTAAATCAGGGTATTTCACTGAACCAGGATGGGTGGGATTTGACTGGTTTGATGCAGTTTCAACCCCATTGCTTCCATTTGGATTAATCTTGTTGTTCAATGTTCTGACGGTCAAACATATTTTGGTGGCCAGTCGCGTACGTAAGGGACTAAGAGGTCAAAACAAGGGGGAGAAAAGCAGTGACCCTGAGATGGAGAGCCGCAGGAGGTCTATCATTTTACTCTTCACACTCTCCAGCAGCTTCATCCTCTTGTGGCTCCTGTATGTTATAGATTCCTTCTTTTATTCCATTGCGGGGATAGCTACCAGTGATTACAACGATGCTCAATACATCTTTCGTTATGTTGGAGTTATGTTTCTGCATTTAAGTTGCTGCACAAACACATTTATCTACGCTGTGACTCAGTCCAAGTTCAGAGAGCAGATTAAGATAATGGTAAAATATCCTGTAACTTCAATTATTCAATTAATTAATAAATGAAACAATTGAGTTCTACCATTGATGTGTACAAATATATTGGGTCAGGACCGTCAGTGGACTCAGGTTGAGTCTTTTACCGTGACCTCCATGCTCTCAAAGTCAAAGTTGAGTTTACTGTCATATGCATATGTCAGGATTAGGGTTGTGCCGGTTGGTTCAAGAACCGAATGGTTGAAGGGAAGTAGCTGTTCTTGAACCTGGTAGTGTGGGACTTCAGGCTTCTGTACCTCCTGCCCAATGGTAGCTGCAAGAAGGTGGTATGGCCCGGATGGTGGGGATCTTTGATGATAGCTGTTGCCTTCTTGAAGCAGCACCTCCTGTAGATACCACCGATGGTGGGAGGGGATGTGCCCGTGATGTATTAGGCAGAGTCCACTCTCTGCAGCTTCTTACGTTCCTGCACATTCGAATTGCTGTTCAGACCATGATGGAACCACTTAGCCCCTGATAATGAAGGCTGGCTTTCCATCTGCCGTCTTCACCACCTTATCTCCCTGTGCTGCCACCTTTGTGAACCAATGGACTTTACACCAAGGTCCCTCTGGTTCTCCATACTCCCTGGGGCCCTACCAGTCATGGTGTCTATCCTACCCTTATTATATATACATACCTATATTTAATGTATCACCTTACTTTTATTGGGATTGAATTCCATCTGCCATTGTTTGGCCCAATTTACCAGCTGATTAATATCATTCTATCGCTTCAGACTATACTCCAGACTATCAACACCACCACCGATGTTCATGTTACTTGCAAACTTATTGATCAAACCACCGCCATTCACATCCAGATCCTGAATGGACATGACAAACAGTAAGGGTCCCAGCGCTGATCTCTGACGTACACCACTTGGCACAAGCTTCCTATCACAAAAGCAACCTTACACCACGACCCTCTGTCCCCTGTCACCAAGCCAACTTTGGATCCAATTTTCCAACTTGATCCCATGGGCTCCAACCATATGGACCAGGCTCCCATGTTGGGACCTTGTCAAAGGCCTCACTTAAGTCCATGCAGACTACATCAACTGCACTGCCCACATCAATGGAACATAGAACAGTGCTGGACAGGAACAGGTTCTTCAGCCCACAACTAATTAAAATAGTAATCAAATGCCCAACTAAACTAATCCCTTCTGCCTACACAATGTCTATACCCTTGTATTTCCCACACATTCATGTACCTATCTAAGATCCTCTTGAACACCTCTATCGTATCTGCCTCCACCACCACCCCTGGCAGCACATTCCAGGCACCCACCACTCTCTGTGTAAAAAACTTACCCTGCACATCTCCGTTGAACTTACTCCCTCTCATCTTAAATGCATGCTCTCCGGTATCAGACATTTCAACCCTGTGAAAAAGATACTGGCTGTACACTCGATCTATGGCTCTCATAATCTCATAAAACTCTATCAGATCTCCCCTCAGCCTCCGCTGCTCCAGAGAGAACAACCCAAGTTTATCCAACCTTTCCTTATAGCACATAACCTCTAATCCAGGCATCATCCTAGTAAACCTCTCTGCATTTACTCCAAAGTTTTGTTATCTTTCTTATAATGGGGCAACTAAAACTGAATGCAATACTCCAGATGCAGCCAAACTAGTTTTATACAATTGCAGCATAACTTCCTGACTCTTGAACTTAATGCCTCAACTGATAACGGCAAGCATGTCATCAGCCTTCTTTACCACCTGATCAACTTGTGTAGCCACTTACAGGTAGCTATGAACTTGGACCCCAAGATCCCTCTGCTCATCAATGCTGTTAAGGGTCTTGCCATTAATAGTGTACTGTCTCTTTACAGTTGATCTTCCAAGGTACAACACTTCACATTTGGCAGGGTTAAACTCCATCTGCCACTTCTCTGCCCATATCTGCAACTGATCTATAGCGTGCTGTCTCCTTTGCCAGTCTTCTATGCTACCCACCACACCAGGAATCTTCGTATCATCTGCAAACTTACGAACCCACCCATCTACATTTTCATCCAGGTCATTTATATATATCACAAACAGCAGAGGTCCCAGTACGGATCCCTGCGGAACACCACTAGTCACAGACCTCCAGCCAGAATAAGTCCCATCGACCACTACCCTCTGTGGGTGGTCGTCGATGGGACTTTTTGACATTATTTTGAAGAAGTGACAAAATATATTTTGACACTTCTTCAAAAAAACTCAATCACATTAGTTAGTTAGGATCTCCCACCAACAAATCCATGTTGAATATCCCTGATCAACCCCTGCCTTTCCAAGAGTAGATTAATCCTGTCCCTCAGAATACTTTCCCTGTTACCTCCCTACCACTGACATTAGACTCACTGCCAATAATTACCTGGTTTATCCCTGCTGCCCTTCTTGAATAAAGGAACCACATTTGCTGTCCTCCAGTCATCTGGCACCTCACCTGTGGCCAGCAAAGATTTAAAAATCTCTGATAGTGCCCTCGCAATCTCTTCCACTACCTCCCATAGCAGCCTGGAATACATCTCATTAGGTCCTGAGGATTTATCCACTTTTAAGTCAGCCAAGACATTTAATATTTCCTTTTTAAATGTTAACAAACTAGGAGGGAGTGAAGTGAAGACTCCCCGGATTAGTTCCAAGGATGACCAGTTTCCATGTGGAGAGAATGAGTAGATTGCTGTTTTCTCAAGTTTAGAAGAATAAGAGATCTTGCCAAACTAACAGGCAAAATGACTGAAGAATCAAGACCTGGGGCACAGTTTGAGAATAAAGAGTAGGCCATTGGGGTCTGGAATGAGGATAAATGTCTTCCCTCGGACATGGTGAACCTTTGGAATTCTCTGCTCTGGTTGGCTACAGAAGTCACGTGATGGTGCCGGTGAGTGGCGACATTTTGCAACCAACTCCCGGGGGAACACAAGTACTCCCATTCTTCGCCTTTAAAGCTGATACCTGCAGCCACAATGACTGCAGCAACAAATGATGTTTAAGATATTTCTCTCTCTCTCTCTCTCAACTTGCACTAGTGTAAGTTACATATAATTTGTTAATTTAAGTTTATGTTAAAGTATGTGTCATATTTATAAAGTACTGTGCTGCTGCAAAAAAAAATTTTCATGGCACTTATACGTTGTGAATAAACTTGAACTTCAGTCAACTTCAAATTCAGTCATTGTCTTCAAACAAAACACACAGCCAAAGCCTTCTGAGCTTTGGTGATTCAAGTGCTTGTCTCTACACTACCTAATATTGTGAGAGTACCTGTCTCCAGCACCCTCTCAGTCAGTGCGTTTCAGACTCCAACCACCCTCTGGATGAAAAAAAAAGCTCTGATCCTTTCTAATCTTACTCTTCAGCTTAAGTTTACGCCCTCTGGTGTTAGACATCTCCGCTATGGGGAAAAGCTTCCCATTATCCATCTTATTTATGCTGCTCTAACAGGTTCCACCCTCAACTCCAAGGGAATTTTATTTTAAATTTCAAAAATAAACTTTATTCATAATAAAAAAATTTATACAAAGGTAGAACACAGTGCAAAATACAACAGCTTAACACTCATGGTTGTTACATTCAGTAGTGTAAAACGTAAGAAGGGAGAAAAAACAACACAGCACCATTGCCACTTATGTGGATCCCTTGGGTGATCCCCCTTTCATTGTTCTAGGGGCTTCCCCACCCAACTCAGCCCATCCGTGTGTGCTAGCGGAAGGAGCCTGGACTGTGGTCCTTTGCCACAGAGCCTCAGCATTGCCTGCACCGAGCTTCAGTGCGTCCGTCAGCGCGTACTCCTGCAGCCTGGACTGTGCCAGTCAGCAGCATTCCCTCACGGACATCTCACTGTGCTGGAACACCAACAAATTTTGGGCAGATCAAAGGAGCATCCTTCACCGAGTTGATGACCTTCCAGCAGCACTTGATGTCTGTCTCGGTGTGTGTCCTCGGGAACAGCCCGTAGATCAGTGTCACGCAGCCGCTGGGGATGAACCGGGACACGGACCCTCGCATCCTTCTCCGCACCCTCTCAGCAAATTCACGGTCTGCAAAGAGGTGGGTGACGATTTCTTCCCCACTGCAGCCGTCCTGAGGACAATGTATATTGGGGGTGATATGTCGCCTATAGAGGAAACCTCTGATTGGGAAGGCACCTCTCACCGCCAGCCAAGCGAGATCTTTGTGCTTGTTGGTCAGATCTGGTGATAAGGCATTCTGCCATATGGTTTGGGCTGTTTGCACCGGGAGCAAACCCACAGAATCCATAGTGTCCCTGTCCCACAGTGTCTGAAGTACATTCCGTGCAGACCACTGCCTGATGGACTTGTGGTCAAAGGTGTTTACTTGGAAGAACTCTTCCATAAAGGACAGGTGGTGCAGCAACGTCCAGCTGACTGGGGTGTTGTGCAGTAGAGGGGCCTGGCCTATCTTCCGCAGCACCAGGGATAGGTAGAACCTCAGCATGCAGTGACACTTGGTACCCACGTACTTGGGAAATCAAGCCCAGCTGATCCAGTCTCTCCTCATGACAGGAAAGTTCCACCCTAGGCAGTATCCAGGTGAATCTCCTCTGCGTCCTCTCCAGTGCAATCACGTCCTTCCTATAGTGTGGTGACCAGAACTGCACACAATTCTCCATCTGTGGCCCAACTAAAATTTTATACAGTTGTGACTTCCATGTCCTTTTATTGTGTGTCCAGCTAACAAAAGCCAGCAAATGACTTCTTCACCACCTTTTCTACTTCTCTAGAACAGCATTTTAGGAACAGCTTCTTCCCCTCCACCATCAGATTTCTGAATGGTCCATAATCCCCCAACACTACCTTGTTATTCTTCTTTTGTATTATTTTATTTATTTTTGTAACTTATAGCAATCTTTATGTCTTGCACTGTACTGCTGCCGCAAAACAACAAATTTCACGATATTTGTCAGTGATAATAAACCTGATTCTGAACTTATACTGCCACCTCCAGGAATATATAGACATACACCAACTCTGTTCCTCAGTGCTCCCCTGGACCCTACCATTCATGTGCATGTCTGACCCTTATTAGACCTCTCAAAATGCATCACCTCGTACTTAAAAGGATTAAATTCCATCTGCAATTACTATACCCAATTTAGCAGCTGATCAACATCTTTCCATAAGGCTATCGTCAGAATGCCTTTTAACCTGACATTCTAAGTTTCTCCTGGACTCAGTATCAAAATCTAACTTCAAATTACTTGTTTTCTCTGAGTTCCTCCAGCATTTTGTGTTGCGTTCTGATGAAGGGTCTCATCCTGAAACATCAACCATTTCTCTCCATAGATGCTGTCTGACCCGCCGAGTTCCTCCAACATTTGGTGTGTTACTTGCTTTCTGCCTGATTCAGAACAGGGCATTTCTGTTGTGAGACATCCATCTGTGATGCTGGCTCTGTGTTTCTCTCTGTTAGTACATTCCAACCAGCTGGGCACGTCCTACCTCCCTGCTCTTAGCAAAACTTTACACTCCTTTATTACACACTCTATCTGCCTTCATCTCACTGGAAAACTCATCTCCTTGGCAACCCTGGCCTCACCTCATCCACATATCTTAATCATTCTTCCCAGCACTTCACCTGCAACTTAAAACAAACCCTTTACTATCTTTCATTCCCAGTTCCCAAAAGATCTTTGACCTGATATGTTATATGTTTCTCTTTCCACAGATGCTGCCTGACCTGCTGATGTTTCCAGCATTCCCCGGTTTTATTTCAGATTTCCAGCATCTCCAGGTGTCTTGTTTTCAGTTTAAGTTTCTCTCTTCTTTCTACCTATTTTGTTTCCAACATTTTCTCTTTATCAATTTTCCAACAATTTGTTTTACTTTTATTTCAGCTTTCTGACATGCATGGTTTTGTTTTGGTCAAACAGAGACTCAGTGAACCAGCAAGTTCATTCTTAAATACAACTTTTATTGCTCACATCTTTATACATGCTACCAAGGCAGATTGAGGTAACATCCAGCTGCACTGTTGAAACGAGTCATTTTTAAACAGAGATCCATGAATGTATTGGCCATTCCATCAGAGGAAGTTCTTAGAAACCCTGCAGTGCTCCTTCCAGGCTCCCTGACACTTAATGAGTGGGTTACAGGAGGGGACCTGGATACCACAGGTTCAGCAGAATCTAGACTCTTCCACACAGGAGGGAAGCTAGATGTCATGTGTTCAAAATTCCAGGGTTTCCTGACCAGGGAATTTCCTCAAGAAAGTTGAACTCCGAGGTCAAACACCTTTACCTGCTGGCTAGAATAGCTCAAGGAGCTTTGTGTTATTCAACACCACTGTTAGCTTAAAGAGGTGATTACAGAGCAAGGTACATAGAAATTCCACCCCATAATCACAGAGCTGTCTTAGCTCCATACAAAAGAAAAACCAACATTAGTTGATACTTCACAACCAACATCTGACCTTTAATACCAGTAACTTCCAATTTTAGAAAGTACAATTTCTCACCATCCATTTTGATTAATTTTTATTCCTATCCCTCAACCATCAATGATTATGCACACAACTTTAACATGTTTGTGTTTTGTAACAGACTTTAAAATAAAAATGAAATTTGGATTTGCTAAGACTACTTCTAATGTACTTTAGCCAATAATCAAACCCTCTTCCTCCAAGTTGCAAGCCACCAATACAACTCTCAACTAGACAGCAACGTCTATTTAGTGTCAAAGTCACCTTTAAATTTGTACATTAACAGCAGCAGGTCACACTGTTTTGACCGTGGGGCTACATGGATTAAGTCAAGATCCTGGAGAGTTTATAAAGCAACAGGAAGTTCTTGACAGAACATTTACAAAGCCAGAGCTTTGGATAGATCAATAATTAACTGTGAAGAGTGCATTTTGTTAAAAGGAATATTGGATACTGCATCCCGTTCACACAGGGATGTACATGGCTTGGGTTCAGTTGAGGTGGTACAGGGCAATCAGAGTAAGATCCTAGTCTCTTTGTTGGAACAGGGTTACTCCATGCCCTATGTACAGCAGCCAGGAGTGGCTAGTGGAATGGTTTGCAACCCTTTAGGAGTATCCTAGTCTCTAGGAATTAATCTACTGTACACTGCTGGGAGCACCTCTAGAAAAGCAGCAGCTTTAATTGTGCTCTGTTCAACACCACTGTTTGCTTAGAGAGGTGGTTGCTGAACAAGCCGATTAGCAGCAATTCCATCCAATATCGTAGATCCAAGTCTCATCTCTATGCAAGATGAAAACCAACATTAGTTGATGCTTCAGAACCAACATCAGATCCTTAATACCAGCAAATGGGGGGCATTAAAAGTAAAACATTATTTTTTCCCCCCCAAGGTCTTTGAAAATGTTCATTTAATAGTCATAAAAATATTGGTCAGGGAGTGGGAGAGGTATTGGAATCACTAGGAAACCTCCAGGAACAGATCCAAGCAGAGTTGGCAACCATTTCACCAAAGCTGCAGAGAGTAAATTGTGGGAGAGCAACATACAACTCATGTACAGGAGTGGGAAGATAAACTGGATGGTGGTGGGTGGTGCTCAGGGGTCATTACGGAGAGACAAAGTACATCTGGTGGAACTTCTCCACCTTTTGCACTGAGAACTTTAGAATACAGGGGCTTTTCAGTTTATTCAAATCATAATGTCCACTTCCAAATAAGCCCAAGGCACTGTGCCTCTCATTAACCACATCTGACTAGTTGATACAAGCAAGGAACATGGAGAAAGCACCCAAAGAGACATCTCTATAGATTGCACTGTGCATTTTGAATTCCACTTAGAAACCTGCAACCTGGAGCTGGTGACGGAAGGGGGAACCTGCTAGCATCACATCTCCCCGCTGTGTTACTGCTGAATGGTCTCATGCTCTATTGACTGAGCTAGGTCCTGACATATTTGCTCCATTTGTTTTAATGCAAGCGAATCCACTGTCTGAAGTGCTTTGAAATGCAAACCTTTAATGACCTCAGAATTTAGACATCACTGCAGGGTGTTTGCGCTCACAACTTTCTGACGATATACTGTGCCTCAGTTGACACCACAGAATCACACCGTTACTGCTGTGTATGCTGGAGACTGAAGTGACGTTGGGGAATGGAACATGAGCTGGGGAAGCAATGGTTTTCGACGATTTGTATGGTTTTGTAATTTGAGAACCCTGCTTTTTCCTGCAGACCACTCACGATTGTGACCCTGCATCCATGCTCTGTGTTTTGTAATTTAGAAAAAGCAGCCACTCTCACGCCACAGAAAGGAAAATTAGCAATTGTCTTAACCGTCTGCTCCGTAACATGGCAATATTTGCAAGCATTATGAATTGCTGTGAAACATCAGGAAGGCAATGCCAGATCCGATTATATCCAGGGGAATAAATTTAGTACAACCCCATTGTGAAGAAATGGGAGAGGGGAAATGCCCTGTAAACAGCTGAAGATGGACCCTCAGTGTCCTCAGCCAGTTCCTCCACCATTCACCACCAGAGCTTTAAACCTGTGTTTTACTGAGATCATTGTACCTGATCTCAGGCATCATCTATGTCCTGATACACTGAGAGTAAACTCCAGCTCTGAATGAGAGGTGCTGAATTTTACCACAATTATTCAGACTACAATGGAGCCCCGAGATGGCAGCCATAACTTTTTGCCATGACCAGGATTGGGGTATATAAAATTATGAGCGGGATAGGCAGTGGAGACTACAGAAAGCCTTTCTCTATATCAGAGGTAGATGAAACTAGAGGACAAAGGTTTAGGGCAAGTGGGAGAGAGATTCAGAGGGGATATGTTGGATTCCCTCTGAATCTGCTGGAGGAACTCAGTGGGTTGAGCAGCATCTGTGGGAGAAAAACGTTTCAGGCTAAAACCATGCATCAAGACAGAGGGATATGAGCAGGACCTTCACCCAGAAAGTACCTGGAATGCACTGCCTGAGAGAGTGGTGGTACCTAGGTCACTGTCAGCATTTAAGTGACTAGATGAACACATAAAACTCTTAGGCATGGACGGCTATAAACCAAGTGCTGGGTGATGGGGTTAAGTACAATTCGATGATCTTATTGAGCAAGGATGCAGAGTAGCAGCTATGGGATGTACAAGAGGCCAGGTTAGTGTACAGAAAGTCAGCATTGGTGTTGATCTGGGCAAACACCAAAGGGTAGATATGTTCCAGCAACAATGACCAGTACCTATCATGGAATGAAGCAGAGGGTTCTAGTGCTTTTCATGTGCACATTTTTCCTCACTCTTTCCCTTCGATTTCTTTCTTTCCTCTGTTCCCTCCACAATGGACTTCATCCTGCACTAGAAGCTTTGACATCCCTGGGCATTCACTGCGGGAACTATCTGGGTGCCATTGTGTGCGAGACTGGACTGAACAGACCCACGGGAGCCAAGCCCAGTCCTGCCCTCACCCAAAAGGGCAGAGGGCTGGGAAGACAGGTTCCATTCCCCTTCAACCACCTGATGTGATTCACCACAGACTTTTCTAGGGGGAAAACACCTCAATGTAACCAATTTCTCGGGTTCCATACTGCCCTTGGGGCCACCTTAATCCACGAGGCTACCGGAGAAGGCAGAGTATCATTTCTACTAACACAACAGATGACAGGATTGCCTGGAGAGAAATGAAACAATACGGTCAAAAAGGATTCGCTTCCCAAACTACATAAATATTCCCAACACAGCAAGCTCTTCTGCAGCAAGAACACATTAGTGAATAAATCAGATCTACAGACTATGGACAGAGGCAATAAAACTCCCCCCCCATAGATCGGAACATCACCTCTCCTCCCAAAACTGATGGAATATTTCAGTCCAGGAAGAAAAATTAGCCCTTCTAACTGTTTTTATGTTCCTATTTTTCCACCCTTTGTTTCAATCAATTGTATGGAATAATTTATGTTTTCCGGATACCGTGACATTCAACCCCAGCCATCTGCCTTCACAGGTAACTGAGGTTACTGGGTATGGGTGTGTTAAGGGACACTTGACATCATCAAGGAGTTGGGATTATCTGTGCTGGGGTGGGGAGGGGAAAAAAAAAAATCAGGAATTCGCTAACTGCCAGCAACCAGCAGCAGGAACACAGGAGGTCAGAGAACCGCAGGATGAGAAACTGAAGGGAGAGGAGAGGTTCACCATAAATAGCCTTAGTTTTGGAAATCAAAGGGTTAACTGGAAGCAACCTTGTTGACTCGGGATGAAACTCACTGACATGCAGGTGGAGGGGTGGTGGGTGCAGCTGTGAATCTGAACGTGGTATTTACTTCTCAAAATGGTCTATGGGGTAGTGCTCTCCATACATCTTCAGATGCCTCTGCAGCGCCTCCTGCTGTTTCTGCAGCGAGACCGGGGTTTCTTCATACACGTCCGAGAACAAATAGTCCACCTTCGGCTTCAGTGCACGTTCAGCCTCCTCGAAGGCTTCCATCACCTGGCAAGGAGACGGCAGTCAGCTGCTTAAACTACTAGCAGTCCAGCTGTTTTATCACAGTGGATGTTTTTGTCCTCACTGACCCAGACCATGTCTGAGTGTAGTGAAGGTGCCCTTATCTCCATTGATGCAACTCTCCAACCAATGGCACTCTCTTACATTCTTCGCCTCTCCACAGAAGCAGAAACGTCACATCTCTATCCCTCAGCCTCTCAACAGCCAACCACCCCTCCCTCAACAACTACCCCTCCACACCCCTCGAGTGCCACCCTTCCTCTCCTCAAGAGAGGGTCACCTTTTACTCAGGGACAACCCCTCCTTACACTCCACCTTCCTTGAGAGCCACGCTCCTCCCCCAACAGCCTCTTATCCCTTCCTCCTTCAAAGCCAGTTCCTAATCTCAGTGCTGAATGGGAGGGAGAGAGAATCGAGGAGTTGGGATGTAATGTTGCAGCTGTACAAGACGCTGGTGAGGCCGCATTTGGAATATTCGGTTGTGTTTGGGTCACCCTGTTATCGGAAATATGCCATCAAGCTGGAAAGAGAGATTTACGAGGATGTTGCCAGGACTCAAGGCACTGAATTATGGAGAGAGGTTGAGCAGGTTGGGACTTTTATCCTTGGAGCATACAGGAATGAGGGGTGATCTTGTACAGGTATATAAAACTATGAGGGGCATAGATTGTGTGCATTCACCCTGTCTTTTTCCCGCCAGGGTTGGGGAATCAAGAACTAGAGGGCATAGGTTTAAGGTGCGGGGGTGGTGCGGGAGGGGTTGGGAGGGAAGACTTAATAGAATCCTGAGGGAGGTCAGTATATGGAATGAGCTGCCAGAGGAAGTGGTTGAGGCGGGTACACTGATGCCATTTAAAAGGTACTTGGATGGGTACATGGATAGGAAAGGGATATGGGCCAAACCTGGGTGAATGGAGCTCTTGGCCGGCATGGACCAGTCAGGCCGAAGGGCCGGTTTCTGTGCTGTACGACTATGAGAAGACAAAGTGGCTCCATATACTTACTCTGGGAGGAAGAAACCCAACTTCTCTAATCTTTGTAACCATACTCCCTATTCCCTGGAACAATTCTTCTGCATCCTCCCCAGTGCCTTCACTTCATTCCAAGAGTATGGTACCTAGAACTGACAAGCCAGCTGCATAAGACACATCTTTTTAGACACGTTGGCAAACCTTCCTGGCTTCTGTACTCCGTACCTTTGCTTAAAAATTTCAGAATCCTGTATGTTAAGAGTTCCATGTGGAATATTTGAAGCAAGAAGCCTGCATGAATTTAAGGGAATAAGTACTTGAAGGAGAAAGCAATATGTTCAGTGTTGTCATTTCTGGGTGCCAGGGGGGTTACCTACCCGTTTCCTGGACTGCTTTCTCCATGCTTTTTCCTGGTCCTCGTCCCACCAGCCCTTGTTCACCATGTAGTGTCTGAGCCTGGAGATGGGGTGATCCTGCTTGTCCCAGTAGTTCACTTCATCCACAGATCGATAGGCAGAGCTGTCATCGCTGGTGCTGTGATGGCCAATCCTGGGGAGGTTCACAACACAAATCTTCAATCTGTCTCAGCACTTAGTTACAAGATCACATCCCGAGTGAACTCTCCCCTCGCCTCTCCAGAAGGCACAGTCTCCTCACTTAGATGTGGTTACAAGGGTTGGGTCAACATTTGCTATCAACCCGGTACCTATACGAGCTGTGGTTATGCGTGTCAGCAAGTGATTCAACCAATGGGCATATCAGGACTCGCTTCTCCTTGCCATATTTAGAGATGGCATCACTGGAACAGCAGTAGGAACCCAACCGGAGTTGTACTCTTAAACCTGATGATTGTGGAGTTGGCTCTCTTACAATGGCACCATGGCTTAAGAGTCAGAGGTTGTAGGTTCAAACCCTACTCTGTGCCTGGGTGTTGATCTTCCCCGAGGTGTGAAATGAGATCCAATCTGCACTCAACTGGCATTACTTTTTAAAGAAGCTTCCATGGAAATTTAAAGAGCAACACAAAATCTTCCAGGCACCTGGGACAACATTTCTCTCTTAACCTACACCAATGGATCAAATGTAAATTTAGTTGATGGCTAAGGCTGTACTTTCCTGTATAGAATGGTGCTGTTGACTCCTACAAAAGCCCTCACTGCACTTCATCGGACCTGGTTGTGTAATTACCATTTGCAAGTTACTACATTGGAGACCACGTAGTCAGAACAGAATAAAATTTATCCAATGTTTTATTACTTGCTGCAAGCTATTAAGACTTGCATTTGCATAGCACTTTGCACATCCTTGGAAATGCCCCGATCAGAGGAGGAGGGATATGGGCCAGGAAACTCCCTGCACCTCTACCAAACATCAGTAAGGATGACTGCGCATGGCAGTGTGGCTTTTCACAGCAACCAGATGTGTTTCTTTACTGAATGTGTAGGATCCAGGTCAGTGTCCATATGCATACAAGCTACTATTGACATCTATTAAAAAGCTGCACCCTGTCAGATGTGTGCTGGGTGTGGAGTCTGCTTGGGCTCAGTTTCCAGGATGTTGGCAAGTGCTGTCCAGCAGGACCCTGGGTAATCAACATTAAGATTTCATGGTTCTTGGACATTTCTAAAAGGAAACGAGTCTGAGAGACATCACTGAATGAACATTTGATGAAAATATCAAATTATTTATTCACTAGTAGCACATTGAGGCCATCTCAATTGTTAAGGTACCAGTGTAATCAGGTCATAGTTCTGCTTTACAGAACAGAAGAGAAGAAACAGATAACTGCCCCATGTGGCAGTACCATGCCAATCTAACACCTGCTCTAGGTTCAAGACCAACCCAGACCATGAGTATGAAGTCTTTCCTTTCTGTGTATTTAACATGATAAGTAACAAATTCTCAAAGATCTTCGCAGGAATGTAATCGGACAATAAAATAGCAATAAGCCAATGAAGGTAACAAAATGCCATGGCAATGAAATAGGTGTTAAGAAGTTTCTTAAAGATAGGTATGTTTAGAAGTGCAAGCAGTAACTTCAGGAAGGTGTGCATTAACTCCTGATGGGCCAACATTAACCAAAATTTTATCTAACATATTATTCATTTCAAAAAAGCACTTAAAAAACAGGCTGCAATGAAAATTATTTTCATTCACAAACAAGATTTGTCCAAGGACAAATACATTACCTGTTTTTCTCAAAATGAAACACTGAATTATTTTGGACTCCAGGGATGTGTGGGGGTAGGGGGCATTTTAACCCATCTCATTTGCTAAGATACAAGGGTGTATAGGTCACCTTTCTGTTCTACACATCAACAGAAAAACAAAAGGGATGGCTGACCTGCTCATTCATTTGACAGCAGTCTGACTGTTGATGCCTGTAAAGTAGGAACAACTTCACACACCGAGACAGACATCAAATGCTGCTGGAAGATCATAAACTTGGTGAAAGATTCCCTTTGGTCTGCTTGAAACTCGTTGGTCTTCCAGCACAGTGAGATGTCTGTAAGTGAATGCTGCCGACCGACACAGTCCAGGCTGCAGGGGTACGTGCTGAGGGACGCACTGAAGCTCGGTGCAGCCAATGCAAAGGCTCTGTGGGGAGGGACCACAGTCTAGGGTCCTTCTGCTACCAGACATGGAGGGGCTGAGTACGGTGAGGAAGCTCCTCAAACATCGAAAGGGTGCATCACCATGAGTGGCAAAGATGCTATGGTTTAAAAAAAAAAATTAACACTACTGAATGTAAAAAAAGTTTTGCACTGTGCTTTTCTTTCTGTATATATTTTCTTATGAATAAAGTTTATTTTTGAAATAAAAACAAAAGTAGGAACAACTTCTCCAGGTATCAATAAGCTCATAAGTTCTTCAGCACCACAAATTGGCCAATAAAACTTCCTTTTTTAAAATAAACTTGTGAAATAGATGATTCAAGGTCAAGTCACAAGTCCTTTCAATCAATGAAACAACAGAGTTCCCTTTCACTGCAGTCCTGCCCTAGATTCTGGGCAGTAATTACCTGGGAGTGGAGGGAAACTAGGTCTATCAAAAGGACCAGTAGGAACTGTTAACTCGGAGTTGGTGCAAACTGATAATCAGAGTCATTGAGAGGCCTTGTACACACACATGCATTTACCTGTAGGTCATTGCTTCAATGAGAAAGGGCTGGTTTTCAGCCACTGCTCTGCGCCGAGCCTCCTTGGTAGCATTATAGACGGCGAAGACATCGTTCCCATCCACTCTGATGGATATTATCCCATAACCAGGACCTCTGGCAGCTGTTAGGGCAGACAAAGTGTCAAATGATGCAAGTGGTTCCAAAATCATGCTCTGTGTATCATGCTCAATACCAGGGTCGCTGCTTGTCACTCCCGAGCCCAGGGCACACCTACATCACTCCCGAGTCCAGGGCCCTTTTATGTCAACTCCACCCCACAGCCTTTCTACATCGCTCCCAACCTGATGAACTTTCCATGGCCTCTCAACCCCATGACTCCCCAAGTCACTCCCAACATTGTTGCCTCTGTACATCTCTCCAAACCCCATGACCTTGTAAGTCACTCTCAATGTTGTTACATCTATAACATCTCCACCAAATTTTTAGGCATCAAAACTTGACAAGAATGTCAAGACGATGGAAAGAGAATTCATTAGGATAGTTAAAAGACAGGTAATGTAAACAATAATAAAACTTGGATTACACAGAAAAGGACAAGAATATTTGTTAGAAATGTTCAAATCTTGAAGGATTTTGGTAGTTATTAATAAACCATTTCCAGTGGCAGAGGATTGATCGATGGAAGGGACAGATGGAAGTTCATTATCGAAATATTAGAGATCATTTGATGAAATATTTTCCAATAAATTAAGTGGAAATGCTCTGATAGGAGTAGGATGCAGATTCAATAACTTTCAAATGGGAGTTGTCTGTGGAACTTGCATGTTTTTTCCGTGACCACATGGGTTTCCCCCGGGGACTCCAGTTTCCTCTCACATCCCGTGTGTGTGTTGGTAGGTTAACTGGCTGCTGTAAGTTGCCCCTAGTGTAGGTGGGTGGCAGGAGAATCAGGGGAGAGCTGATGGGTATATGCAAGAGAATAGTGGGGAATGGGGCAGGTGGAAATGTGCCAAGGGACAGCATAGACTCAACGGACCTAATGGTCTCCTTCTATGGCACAAGGAAATAAGAGGAGGTAGTGCTGGCATGATGGGATGAGTAGTTCCTTTCTGTGCTTTTTACTGTCGGGCAGGAGGTACAGAAGCCTTTAGTCCCACACCACCAAGTTCAAGAACAGCTACTTCCCTTCAACCAATTGCTTCTTGAACCAACCAGCACAACCTTAATCACAACACCATGACCTCTCTGACCACTTTGGACTAAAATGGACTTTGTGGTTTTTTTTTGTTTGTTCTAATTGTGTTCCTTCTTGTAAAATTTGTGCTTATTTAGGTTTTTCTTGTGAATGCTGCTTATATGATGCTATGTGCCTGTGATGCTGCTGCAAGTGAGATTTTCATTGTACCCGTGCATACATCAATAAACTCGACTATTGCAGCAATATTGAGTTCTGAGAATCTTTCCAGACATCACGTGATCCGACTCCCAACACCATCTCCCCGTATGGTGCTGCCAATCCCTACCGATGCCGTCGCCTCTGTACTGCTCGTGAGTTGGTGTTGATATTGCATAGCCATTGTTCCTGCAGAAGAATATGATGGGACACTCTAAAGTGGCTGAGAAGTTAAAGCCAGCGTGAGCGTCCCCTTCACTTGCAGCACCTTCTCCAAAGTAGCAGATGACTGCACGGTCTGCCTGGCTAACTTTGTATGCGTACGCTGCCCCTGCAGCTGGGAACAAAGAGCAGAGAGAGTGTCAGAAAAATCACCACAATGTGGAAGTCAAAAATTCAACCAGTACAGACTGAGTGTATTGGTATTGGTTTATTATTGTCACTTGTATGGAGGTACAGTGAAAAACTCATCTTGCATACCATTCCTACAGATCAATTCATTACACAGTACATTGAGGTAGTACAGGGTAAAAACAATAACAGAATACAGAGTAAAGTGTCACAGCTACAGGGAAGTGCATTACAGGTAGACAATAAGGTGCAAGGTCATAAAGTAGATTGTGAGGTCAAGAGTCCATTTCATCATAAGGGAACCATACAAGTCTTATCACAGTGAGATAGAACCTTCAGCCTGGTGGTATGTGCCGTCAGGCTCCTGTATCTTCTGCCTGATGGGAGAAGAAGAATGACCTGGGTGGGTGGGGTCTTTGATTATGCTGGCTGCTACACCAAGGCAGCTAGAAGTATAGTCCAAGGAGGGGAGGATGGTTTCTGTAATGTGCTGGGCTGTGTCCACAACTCTCTGCAGTTTCTTGCAGTCCTGGGCAGAGCAGCTGCCATACCAAGCCTTGATGCATTCAGATAGATATGGTGCATCAATAAAAGTTGGTGAGTGTCAAAGGGGACATGCCAAATTTCTTTAGCCTCCTGAGGAAGCAGAGGCACTGGTGAGCTTTCTTGGCCATGGCATCTATGTGGTTGGACCAATACAGGCTATCAGTGATGTTCACTCCTAGGAACTTGAAGCTCTCAACCCTCTTGCCCTCAGCACCATTGACGTAGACAGGTACATGTCTACCGCCCAGCTTCCTGAAGTCAGTGACCAGCTCTTCTGTTTGGCTGAAATTGAGGGAAAGGTTGTTGTCATGACACCATGTCACTAAGCTCTCTATCTTCTTCCTGTACTCCTACTCATCGTTATTTGAAATACGGCTTACTACGGTGGTATCATCTGCAAACTTGTAGATGGAGTTGGAGCAGAATCTGGCCACGCAGTCACACCCATTTCGAGGGAAGCAAACAAAACCAATCAAGCACACCTCAGGCTGGCTCTCTCTGGCACCCTACCACCCTCACTCCATTGCTTGCATTCTGTGCTGGTTCTGCAACGTTCATTTTGGGATTTGGACTGGGTACTTTTGCAGTACCTGGTGTAGTTTGAGGAGGGGGCAAGGAGCAGCAGAGGGGAGCAAGGAGAAGCTGGTGGTGAAGGAGCGAAGGTGAAGTGTTTAGACTGGAAATCCTTACCCTGGGGTATTTGTGTCGCCAAGGGCGAGGAGATTGTAACGAAATGGAGATCTTTACAGCTGTAATGAACAGGCATCTGACGGCCCTTGCCCACATCATTAGCACTGGCATAACACTGTGCCATAAATAGTTCCAGTGGGAAGCCTCGGTACATAAGGACACCTGCAAGAAAGACAAAATACAAGAGCAATGGTAATGAATTGGCAGTGTACAATAACCAGTCCTAATGTACACCTTTCTTGACTTTACAATAGGAGCCAAGATGCACACAGCAAGGTCTCATTAATGGCAAGCAAGAGATTAAACTATTGTCTTGGGTATTGTGCTCAAGAGGGAAAATATTGGGCAGGATACTGGGAGAACTCTCTACTCATCCTCTGTTACCAATCATTGCGCTCCTATGAGTTAGTGAGCATCTCACTCTTGTTGATACACAAGAGACTGCAGACACTATAATCTGGAGCAAAAAACTAACTGCTGGAGGAAGTCAGTGGGTCAGGCAGCACCTCCGGAGGCAGAGCGATGGTTGACATTTTGGGTTGAGAGCTTACATCAGGACTGAGAATGTTAAGGGGAGACTCTTTCTTTTTGTGGAGCTACAAGTGAACCCACTTGGAACTACGACATGGGGTCTCTCTGTAAAAGGAAACGATAGTAAGACACTCATTAACTCACAGGAACACGTTAAACAGAAATAGCAACAGGCCATTTGGTCCTTCACGTCTGTACTTTCCCCATCTCACACACACAGCCAGTGGTGTGCACTAATTTCTTTCGTTCACTTTGCAGCAGAGTTGAGAGTGTGTGGCGAGACAACCCCTACCACCTGCACTTCCCTTGGAAATCATCATCGTAGGCACAGGAGGAGGCTTTTCTATCTCTGCTATCATTTTAAAAAAGTAAACTAGCTAGCCCCATGGACAACTGCATTATTTATTTAGCCCCACTGCACTGCTTTCTCCCTCACAGGTCAACCATTTGCTCCTTCATGACACCCATCTCATCAAAAGTCCCTGCCAAATCTACTTCCAGCTTTCAGGCAGTGCATTCGCAATCACACCATTTGCTTCACAACGTCACCTCTCCTCATCTCCCTCTAATTCTTCTGACAACTATTGTAAATCTTTCTCTAATGATTACCGTCTCTCCTGCCAGTGGAAGCAGCTTCTCTCCACTTGCACTAGAACCATAGAACACTACAGCACAGAAAACAGGCCATTCGGCCCTTCTAGTCTATGCCGAAACTTTATTCCGCTAGTCCCATTGACCTGCACCCAGTCCATAACCCTCCAGACCTCTCCCGTCCATGTATATATCCAATTTATTCTTAAAACTTAAGAGTGAGCCAGCATTTACAACGTCAGATGGCAGCCCGTTCCACACTCCCACCACTCTCTAAAACCATGACAATATTGAACTCTTCTGTGGAACATGCCTTTATCCTTCTAACCTGGAGAGCAATCCCAGCTTCTAATTTAACTCGTTCCTGTGGTTTCTGGGAAACTTAGTCTCAGTTAACTTATCTAAACAGTGGAGTCCAGAACTGGAGACAACAGACTGCAGATGCTGAAATCTGGAGCAACAAACAATCCGCTGGAAGAACTCAGCAGGTCAAGCAGCGTCTGTGGGAGGAAAGGAATTGTCGACATTTTGGGTCGAAACCCTGTGTCAGGACTGAGAGTGGAGAGGGGAGATGGCCAGCATAAAGAGGGGAATGGGAGTGGTGAGACAGGAGCCTGAGGTGACTGGTGGACTGAGGAGGGGATGCCAGGTAGGGGAGGGGAGCAGGGCTGGAGTGGAGAGACAGTGGCAGGGTGAGTGATAGATGGAGGCAGACAAGGAGACAGGAAAAGGAGAAAAAAAATTATACTGAGTGGCAGATGGAGCGAGGTAGGGGGAGGGGAGTGTGAAGATTGGAGACAGCTAATGGAGGGAGATAAGCAAAGAGCTCCCAGTGTTGGACTCTGATAGGTAAAATGGGAATGAGAATGGGAACCATTAGGGGAGAGGTTTCGAACCAGAAGCAGATGTGGGGGGTGGAAACCTGTGTGTGTAGTGGGTGGACGGAATCAGGAAGGGGAATGGGACACAGATGGGTGATGGGGGGCTGGGGGGAGCTGAGTGGAGTTTGAGGGAAAGGGGACAATAATGGGAGGATCAGAAGGGTGGGGGGGGGGGGGGGGGGGGGGGGGGGAGGGGGAGGAGAAAACAATCCACCAGGAGGGGAGGCACAACAGATTCTGCAGATGCTGGAATCTGGAGCAACACACACAAAATGCTGGAGGAACTCAGCAGGTCAGGCAGCATCTATGGAGGGAAACAAACAAACAGTCGACATTTCAGGTCGAGACTCTTCACCAGGACTGGAAAGGAAGAGGGCAGAAACCAGAATAAGAAGGTAGGGAGGAGGGTTACCCAAAATTGGAAAACTCAATGTTCATGCCATTGGGTTGTAGACTACACAGGCGGAATACGAGGTGCTGTTCTAGTTTGCGTTGGACTTCACCCTGGCGGTAGAGAAAGCAGAGGATGGACAGGTCAGTGTGGGAATGGGAAGGGGAATTGAAATGGCGTGCAACTGAACTCAATACTCTAGCTGAAGTCTAAATAGTGCTTTATGGAAAGGTTCACTTGCTCTCCAAATATATACCTGTCAGGGGACCAAATGGAAAGCAGGGTGAAGGAGGACATCACAGCTTTGTCTTTGGATGTTCTATCAAATTGGTAACTCGGTCTCAAACACTCTGTAACTGGGGCTTTTTAGATGCTGCAACAACTCTCCGTGAGGTTGTCTGTCATCAGCAGTGAGTCTTCAGGCAAGTCAGTCGTCACTGACTTCTGAGGGCTCGTTGTCTTTGTTGGGTATTATTCACACATCCTCCCCACCGGGCTAGCCCAGGATGTTGGGGTATTGGTTAATAATCACCAACCCTGGAGCAGGTTGGACAGACTTGGGTTGTTTTCTCTGGAGCGGTGGAGGCTGAGGGGAGACCTTTTAGAAGTTTATAAAATTATGAGAGGTATAGATAGAGACTGCTGGTATCATTTTCCCAGGATCAAAATATCTAATACTAGAGGGCATGCATTGAAGATGAGAGGGGGAAAAGTCTAAAAGGAGATGAGCAGGACAATCTTTTTTTTAGAAAACAGGGTGGTGGGTGCCCAGAATGCAGGGCAGGAGTGGTGATGGAAGCAGATATGATAGAGGCGTTTAAGAGCTCTTAGGTAGGCTCATGAATATGCAGAGCATGGAGGGATATGAACCATGTGCAGACAGAAGGGATTGGGTGATTGGGTGAATGATTAGTTTGGCACAATACTGTGGGCCAAAGGGTCTGTTCCTGTGCTGTACTGTTCTAGGTTCTAACCCAACAAGCAGGATGCACTGGTTTACATGGCAGACCAAGTAAGGCCTTGTCCAACAGCCCAGGATATAATCCCCACATTCAACTCACCTGCTTCCCTGTATTGTCCAAACACCAGGTCATCTGGTTCCAGGGCAGCTGCACTGCCTATGTGTGTGCCCTCTTCACCATAGTTCGTCATATAAAAGGATATACGACCCTGTAATACAGGAACAGTGTCTAAAAATGGCATTGGTCCAGGAACAACTCGCCAACAAACTTCGAGCCATTCCAAAGCACTTCACAATCAATGAAGCGCTCTTTGATATGTAGTCACTATTGTAATGTAGGAAAACACAAAAGCCAGTTTTGCACACAGCAATGTTTACACAAACAGGTATAAACGGTTCTTAAGGGATGCCGGTAAAAACCAGGAATTTTGTTTTATTGTTTCTTTTGCACACGTGTAATTTATGTATAATTTATGTTAATTTACATTAACTTATGTTTGTCCTCGTCTTGGTAATGTACTGTGCTGCTGCTGCAAAAAGCTAATTTTCACAGCATCTATACCGTGTATGTATGCGTAAGACAACAATAAACTAGAACTTGGAAACCACAGAGAACTCCCTTGCTCTTCTAATAGAGCTGTGGGATCTCATTTGAATGATGCCGTCATTCAGTTCAGCACTGGGAGCATCAACTTAAAACAGAGGTAAAAATTATTGATGGCCCAAGTGACAAAACCAGCAGAGTAAAATCCGTGCCTCTCACTGCCTTGTGCTTACTTGTCGCTGGGACTCGTACAAAATGCGGTCCATAGTGTTCAGCAGCGTCATCTTCTGATAGAACTTGAGTACCATCTCCTTCGGCAACTGCAGGAAGAGCAGAAAGAGAGGAGTAGATCTGAGAACATTGGGAATGCACGGCAGCCCAGTGAATGGAGGGAATAACCGCTTCAGGCAGCGGAGAAATGGAAACACTGCTGCAGTACCACAAAGCTTGTGAGAAGGGGTTGGCACACCAGCAATTAACACGACTGAGTTTCAAGCCATTCTGAATTCAGACTAGAAGTTACTGAGTGAAAAAAAATCCATATTTTTCCAGGGCTAGAGGGAAGCAGCAGAGGTGTGGGATTGTCCCAGACACAATGGGCTGAATGGCCTCTTTTTATGCTTATATGATTCCATAATTTTCTACTTCACCTACTATGTTATTAATACCATAACATGCATTGCTATAGCATCTTTCACCACTTCAGGCCAACCCAAATGCTTTAAAGCTACTGAAGAACGTTCACAATTGCAACACAGGAAATTTAGCAACTAGTTTGCGATCAGTAATGTAATATTGCAGCAATGTAATAATGCCCAGACAACCTGTTTTGGTGATCTTGCTGATCTCATACAACTGCTGATGAAAGAATGGAGGGCAAGTGATATTCCTTTCCATAGGAATTGTTCCATTACTCAACTGTCTCAAAATGAATTTGGAACCATAGAACAATACAGGCCCTTCGGCCCACCATGTTGTGCCGACCTTCAAACCACTCCTAAGACTATCGAACCCCTTCCTCCCACATATCCCTCTATCTTAAATTCCTCCATATGCTTATCTAACAACCTCTTGAACTTGACCAATGTATCAGCCTCCACCACCACCCCAGGCAGCACATTCCATGCACCAACCACTCTCTGGGTGAAAAACCTCCCTCTGATGTCTCCCTTGAACTCCACCCCCCCCCCCCAATTTACCTTAAAGCCATGCCCTCCTGTATCGAGCATTGGTGCCCTGGGAAAGAGGCACTGGCTGTCCACTCTATCTATTCCTCTTAATATTTTGTATACCTCTATCATGTCTCCTCTCATCCTCCTTCTCTCCAATGAGTAAAGCCCCAGCTCCCTTAGTCTCTCCTCATAATCCATACTCTCTTAATCCAGGCAGCATCCTGGTAAATCTCCTCTGCACCCTCTCCAACACCTCCACATCCTTCCTATAATGAGGCAACCAGAACGGGACACAGTACTTTAAGTGTGGCCTAACCAGAGTTTTGTAAAGCTGCATCACTACTTTGCGGCTCTTAAACTCCATCCCACGACTTATGAAAGCTAACACCCCATAAGCTTTCTTGACTACCCTATCCACCTGTGTGGCAACTTTCAGTGATCTGTGGATATGAACCCCCAGATCCCTCTGCTCCTCTACACTGCCCAGAATCCTACCATTTACCTTGTATCCCTCCTTGGAGTTTGTCCTTCCAAAGTGTACCACATCACACTTCTCTGGATTGAACTCCATCTGCCACTTGTCAGCCCAGCTCTGCATCCTATCAATATCCCTCTGTAAACTTCAACAGCCCTCCAATACTATCCACAACACCACCGATCTTTGTGTCATCTGCAAACTTGCTAACCCACCCTTCCACCTCCTCATCTAAGTCATTAATAAATATCACAAAAAGTAGAGGTCCCAGAACCGATCCCTGTGGGACACCACTAGTCACAGCCCTCCAATCTGAATGCACTCCCTCCATCACAACCCTCTGCTTTCTGCAGGCAAGCCAATTCTGCATCCACACAGCCAAGCCTCCCTGGATCCCTTGGCCTCTGACCTTCTGAAGAAGCCTACCATGTGGAACCCTGTCAAACGCCTTACTAAAAGCCATATAGACCACATTTACTGCACTACCCACATCAATCTTTCTGATCATCTCCTCAAAGAACCCTATCAGGCTAGTGAGGCGAGATCTTCCCTTCACAAATCCATGCTGGCTGTCCCTAATCAGTCCATGATTCTCTAAATGATCATGGATCCTATCTCTTAGAATCCTTTCTAGCAGCTTACCCACCACAGACGTAAGGCTCACTGGTCTGTAATTCCCTGGACTATCCCTACTACCTTTTTTTGAATAAGGGGACAACATTCGCCAACCTCCAATCCTCCGGTACCATCCCCGTGGACAACGAGGACTCAAAGATCCTAGCTTGGAGAGTAACTTCAGGGGAGAAGTCACTTAAACTGATTTACATTGCTGGGATCTCTGGTCTGTGACAAGGTGCCTCACTCCAAATGTTCTGCTTTTTTTTTTGAGGAATAGGGGCATCACTAGCAGGACAGCATTTATTGCCAATCTATAGTTACCCCGTGTAGGTGGTTTTGAACTGAGTTGTTGTTTGATACAAGGAATTGGCTTGGCAGGCAGTCAACCGTTTACTACATTGGTATAGAGTCATGTACAGGCTGAGACCAGGCAGGAGCAGCAGGTCTACTTCCCTGAAGAGCATCAGGGAATCAGCTGGGTTCCACACCAACAGTTTCATTACCACACAGATTTCCAATTCCAGTCTCCACAGCATCCCCCCACCTCCTCTAAATTACTACAAACACGCTAATTAGGAGTGAGGAGTAGGCTACTCAGCTCCTCAAGCATGCCCTGCCTTAGCTGATCGAATTGTAACCTCAACTCCACATTTCCATCTACCATGGTGACCTTTCGTCTCCCGGCTTCTCCAGGACCTATCTACCCCTGCTTTAAAAATATTCAAAGACTCCGCTTCCACTGCCCTTTGAGGAAGCGAGTTCAGAATACTCATGGCCCTCAGAGAGAAAAACCTTTGCCTCATCTCTGTCTTATCATATACAGTACATTAATCCCTAGGTCTCGATTTCGCCCCAAGAGAAAACATCTTCTCCTCATCCACCATATCAAGATCCTTAAGAATCGTGTATGTTTCGATCAAGTTCCCTCTCAATTTTCCAAACTTCAGCAGAGCCCAGCTTGTCCTACCTTTCCCCTCATGAGACAACCCACCTATTCCAGGTATTAACTTTTTGTTAACCAGTCCTGGTCGCCAACAAGTGACATTGCACAACTGGTGTTAAGCTATGCCCTGACAACATTCCTATGAAACGGGAAGCCTGTGAAGTTGAGGAACTGACATAAAATTTACACAATCCACCTCAATCATTACATATTGATTGATAATCCAAACCTAATTTACCGGAGTAAACAAATTGTAATTTATTCATTTTAAGCAACATTTTCAAATCCAACTGATAGCAAAAAGCCTTGACATGTGTCACTGGAGAAACTGCAGTGTGAAATTGTATGAAAGACACTTGTACCACCTAGTGGCTGGATGCTATTGCTCCTCTACTGCAGAACAATTAATTACAGTTGAAATCCAATAACCTGGAACTCTTGGGACTGACAGCACTTATGAAGTGTCTAGACAAGCACTTAAGTCATCTAGGCATAGAAAGCTATGGGCCAAGTATTGGAAGACGGGATTAATATGGATGAGTGCCCACTGGTCGGTGTGGACTTGCAGTGGCATGCAAAAGTTTGGGTACCCCGGTCAAAATTTCTGTTACTGTGGATAGTCAAGCGAGTAAAAGATGACCTGATTTCCAAAAGGCATAAAGTTAAAGATGACACAATTTTTTAATATGTTAAGCAAGATTACTTTTTTACTTCCATCTTTTACAGTTCCAAAATAACAAAAAAGCAAAAGAGCCCGAAGCAAAAGTTTGGGCACCCTGCATGGTCAGTACGTGGTAACGCCCCCTTTGACAAGTATCACAGATTGTAAACACTTTCTGTAGCCAGCTAAGAGTCTTTCAATTCTTGTTTGGGAGATTTTTGCACATTCTTGTAAAAGGCTTGTAGTTCTGTGAGATTCTTGGACCGTCTTGTATGCACTCCTGTTTTGAGGTCTATCCACAGATTTTCAATGTTGTTTAGGTTGGGGGACTGACGGCCATGGCAAAATCTTCAGCTCGTGCCTCTTGCGGTAGTCCATTGTGGATTTTGAGGTATTTTAAGATGGTTATCCTGTTGTAGAAGCCATCCTCTTTTCATCCTCAGCTTTTTTTTTTTACAGACGGTCTGATGTTTGCTTCCAGAATTTGCTGGTATTTAATTGAATTCGTTCTTCCCTCTACCAGTGAAATGTTCCCCGTGCCACTGGCTGCAACACAAGCCCAAAGCATGATCGATCCACCCCCGTGCTTAACAGTTGCTCATTGCGGCCAAAAAGTTCTATTTTAACTTCATCAGTCCACAGGACTTGTTTCCAAAACACATCAGGCTTGTTTAGATGTTCCTTTGCAAACTTCTGACGCTGAATTTTGTGGTGAGGGTGCAGGAATGTTTGGAGAAAAAAGGGTGCAGAATTTCATGAAAAGAACACCTCTCCAACTGTTAAGCACGGGGGTGGATCGATCATGCTTTGGGCTTGTGTTGCAGCTAGTGGCATGGGGAACATTTCACTGGTAAAGGGAAGAATGAATTCAGCAAATTCTGAAAGCAAACACCACACCACCTGTAAAAAAGCAGAAGATGAAAAGAGGATGGCTTTTACAACAGGATAATGATCCTAAACACACCTCAAAATCCACAATGGACTACCTCAAGAGGCACAAGCTTAAGGTTTTGCCATGGCCCTCACAGTCCCCCGACCTAAACATAATCGAAAATCTGTGGATAGACCTCAAGAAGGCAATGCATGCAAGATGGCCGAAGAATCTCACAGAACCAGAAGCCTTTTGCAAGGAAGAATGGGTGAAAATCCCCCAAACAAGAATTGAAAGACCCTTAGCTGGCTACAGAAAGCATTTACAAGCTATGATACTTGCTAAAAGGGGTGTTACTAAGTACTGACCATGCACAGTGCCCAAACTTTTGCTTTGGGCCCTTTTCCTTTTTTGTTATTTTGAAGCTGTAAAAGATAGAAATAAAAAAAGTAATCTTGCTTAAAATATTAAAGAAATGTGTCATCCTTAACTTTATGCCTTTTGGAAATCAGGTCATCTTTTACTCGCTTAGCTATTCACAGTAACAGAAATTTTGACCAGGGGTGCCCAAACTTTTGCATGCCACTGTAGTTTGGTGGAATGGCTTCTTTCCACGCTGTGTGACTATGACTTTGGTGGTACTGGACTGGGAGATTTTCCAGACTATTGGCTATTACCCCCATTAAAACACAAACACCATTCTTTTTAAGATGTTACACAGTACTACAATAAATTTTCCAGTAAACCAAGGGAGCTTAAAGGGATCATGCGAAACAAGAGCCCCTATGAGTTTAAAATGGTAATAGGCTGGTGGGTTAAAAAGAATCATAGGAACAGGGTTCTGGAGCATTTATAAAGGAGTATGGGAATCAGTGTCAGGCTGAATTTAAAAGGAGTATGTGAATGGGGCTCCAGTGAGTTTAAAGGGAATGCAAAAACAGGTTCCTGGTGAGTTTAAAGGGAGTGTAGGACACAGAACCAGGTGAGCCAGATGCTGAACCATTGGGATTTCCAAAATAAACATTGGATAAAAGATTATTGGAGTTTTAGTGTACAATGGACTATATACATTTTGAGAATTCAGAGTATTCACTCAAAAAGCTGCACTTTGAGTGAAAATATCCAAGCAGTGGCATTAGAGTCCATTCAGTGCACCAACTGGATTCCTTGGATTTTTGAAGAATGAGACATGACCTTATTGAAACACAAGATCCTAAGGGGATACAACAAGATACATGTTGAGATGTTTCCACAAGTGGGAAACAAGGAAATAGTGTTACAAGGTACAATTGACAGTAATTGCAGTGGTACAGCTGCCGCCTCAGAGACCCAGCAAGCCGGGTTCAATCCTGACATCTGGTAGAGTGTGTGGAGCTTGCAAGTTCTGCCTGTGACTGTGTGGGTTTTCTCCAGGTGCTGTGGTTTCCTCCCACATCCAAAGACATGCATGTTGGTAGGTTAAATGATCAACGTAAATTTCTTCTAGTGAGTGGTAGTATCTGAGGCGAGTTGATGGGAATATGAAGAGAATAAAATGGGTTTAGTGTAATTGGGTGCTTGATGGTTACTGCAGACTCATTGTACACCCTGCTGAATGACTATGATTCTACAAGAGGGCCATCATTTAAAACTGAGGTGCATTGGAAGTTCTTCTAGGAGGCTGGTAAACCTCTGGAATTTTCTACCCAAGAGGATTGTGGATGCTAGATCACCAGGAGGTATTTAGAGAGTTAGATAAGTATTTTAAAAAGATCAGGCACAGAAGAGGAGTTGCAGCCTGGGACAGATCAGACATGCTCACACCAAATGGTGGGGCAAGCTTGAGGGTCCAGGTGGCCTATTCCTGTTCCTATTATCTTGCGTTTTTGCAGAAGAAATGGAATACAGCAAAAAAAATCTCTCCACATCGACAGTCCTCCCTTTCCCCTCCCCCTCTCCGAATTACCACTTGGATTCTCTCCCAACCCCATTCCAACCCTAACCCTAGTTTTGTAACCATCCTCCTCTCTACCCCCTCCCCCCACCATCACCGAGTGTGGTCAGTGGGCAGTCACTTTCCACACCACTGCCTGCAGAAAGAGAGCAATGAGAGGCAGTACATGTGTACAGCTCACTACCAATATCAGAAAGCACTCCTTCCACTTGTCTCAGATTACTTTTTGCAAAGCCACAGAGAGGAACTGTTTATGGTTCGAAATGGCACTTGGGTTACAGTTCTGATTTGAGATAGCACAAGACAAACCTTGGGGTCTTCATCCGGGTTCACGATCTGTCCCTGTCGGTCCATGACCCGATAGATGGGAATACCAGATATCACGTTGGGCTGAATAAACTCCAGCCTGTCCACAAAATCTGCGGAGGCTCCTGGGAACTGGGGCTTCTCATCCAGGGACGTGAACTGCTGCTGACGAAATGCATGCTAAAGAGAGAAGAGGAAACTGTCAGGCACCCTAATAAAGAAAATATATGCAACGTATTAACTAGGAATCAGGATTTCAGCCCAATGGGCCTGTTCCACCATTCAGTACATGTTACATCAACTCTTAATGTCTTCCCCAGTGTCCTTTCACCACCTTGCTTGACAAGAATCCATCCATCTTAAAAACATTCAAAGATTCTTCTTTCATGGTTCTTTGAGAAAAAGTTCCAAAGACTCTCAACGCTCAGATAAAGAATTTCATCTCCGCTCAGTCTTAAATATATCAGCCCTTATTTTTAAAAAGTGATCCCTGGTTTTAGATTCCCCCACAAAAGGTAACATCTGCCTAGATCCATCATGTCGTTCACTCAGGATCTTGTATGTTTCAGTCAAGTCCCCTCTCACTCTTCTAAACATCAGTAAGTACAAGCCTAGTCTGTCCAAAGAAAATTCCAAATATCGGTCTAGTAAACCTCCTCTGAATTGCATGCAATGCACTCTTTCTTAGATAAAGTGACCAAATACAACAAACAGAACCCCGAATGTGATTTGTTTCTAGATTAGAGAAACGCTTCCAGATAAAATATACACTAAATTTTCCCATTGGAGAAAGAAGGAAAGTTACAGCATGTCTTCAGATGCACAGTAACCCGACAGACAGAACAGTATTAGGAATGAGCAAGTTTTCCAGAAAGACAAGAAACTGTTCTCCTTCAAACTGAGGGAAGGAGAGATTTCACCATGATATTCTTTGGATTCAAAAGCTACTGCCTGTAAGGGCAATGAGAGCAGTCTCAATAACTTTCAAAAAGAAAATGAATACATACTTGAAATGGAAAAAGGGTGCAGCAGATTAGTACCTTTGCAAACATGAAACAGTATATTTGCACATAATAAGGTCCCATAATCAGCAAAGAGATAATGCAGTAAAATATGTTGTTTTAAAAAAAATGGTTTTGATTAAGAGGCAAATGTCATCTAGGATTTCTACCCATCCGACAAGGATTGGACTCAGGTGGGCTGTGGTGTTGCCGATGGTAGAATAGCTACCAATCGACCTTTCAGCTTACACAAAGAACAAGCATGCCGTAGCTGCAGGGACAAGTTAGCAACTATAGGATCAGATATAGCTTTTTGCAGAGGAGCAAATGAAAGTCGGAAATAAATCCTGCATAAATTCAGTTATAAGTTAAAATAACAACAGGAAAGGCTGGAAACACTCAGCAGGTCAGGCCGCATCTGTGGGAAGAGAAACAGAGTTAATGTTTCAAGTTAAAGACCCTTTGCAGCAGAGTTATTCAGACCTGCCTCTGTTTCACCAGTTGACCCTTTCACATTTAAATTTATCAGCATTACCTTCTATTCTCTTCTCTTTTGTATGATTGCCCAGTCTTTCCTTAAATGCATCTACAATATTCGCTTCCACCACTCCTTGTGGTAGCTGGTTCCACAATCTCCCCACTCTCTGGATACAAAGAGTTTTTTTTCCTGATTGCTTGTGGGATATCACACAGCCTCTAGTTTTTTCTTTGCTCTTGCCCATCAGGTGGAAATTCTGTCTATTCTTATATTTTAGACACCTCTGCTGGGTCACCCTTTACACTTTATTCCTGCCTCAAGACAAAAGGGACCCAGCCACATGTGATTAATATAGCTAGTTAATAAGAATTCAATGTTTGCACAGAATTATCTTAAGTGATTTTGCACCTGGCAATGAGTGCTCTCACTAATTGCTTTGCCCTTGCACAAGGTTACCCAATTTCTGTATGCTGTAGTCTTTATTCTAAAATCTACCCGACAAGAGTGAATTCACAACTTAGAGTATATTCATTGTTGTTTCGACTCTCATCCAAAGATTTTTTAAATTAAATTTTTTTTAATTTTATTTACAGCATGGTAACAGGCCCTTTCGGCCCAACAAGTCCATGCCACCCATTTTAAACCCCCAAATTAACCTACCCGTACATCTTTCGAATGTGGGAGGAAACCAAAGCACCTGGAAGAAACCCACGCAGACACGGGAGAACGTACAAGCTCCTTACAGACAGCGACGGGAATCGAACCCTGATCGCTGGCGCTGCAACAGCGTCGTGCTAACCGTTACGCTACCACTGTGTTACAGTACAGAGGGACTGATTCTTGGGAGAATTATCCATGCCTCAAGGCTCAACTATTCTAATGTATAGGAGGCTGCAGATGCTGGAATCTGGAGCACAAAACAAACTGCTGGAGGAACTCAGTGGGTCAAGCAGTATCCATGGGGGGGAGGAATTGTCAATGTTTCGGGTCAAGAACCTGCATCCGGGTCTGCTGTATTCCATTCCTTCTGCAAAAGAGACTTTGAAAGCATCCTTGAGGCATTTTCTGTCCACCTGGAAATTTCTGACCGAGCTGCGAGTAGAATGCTTGTTCAGGGAGTAATTCCAGAGAGGCAGATGATGTAACGCACCCATGGAGATGGCTCAGCATGGTTACAGCCTGGGTACTGGAGACATTGCCCTGGCTTCGCATTTGCTGTCAATGGATTGGGAGGATTTTGCAGTGTTGGTGGTAACTCTACACTCTGAGATGCCTTTGTTGATTCAAAGTCACACAGCCCCTCAAATCTATCAGCTGAGGGAGATTATGGAGAATCCTTCTACTTCACTGTCGTTAGAAATTCATTATCATTCTTCTTCTGCTACATGATAACATACTAGCAATGATTTCAACCCAAGGCTGTCACCGTAGCAATCCCCTTCTCAATCTTCCTCATTGTAACACTGCACCTAAACTTCAACAAACTTCAGACTGGAGTCGAGCTAATCTATAGGACAAATGGGAAACTTTTCAACCATTGTTGCCTCAACTCCAGAACCATAATCACACTCATCGAGTCACAGTACACACATTGCTTGTGTACCTACATACTCGCAGGCCTGGCTCCAAATCCAAGGTCATACTCCTGAAGCGTACGAGAGCACAGGTCTTCTGCTGAACACCCAGAAGGCAGTTTTTGAGCAAACTCCTCCTGCCACACAATATACACTCCCCAACAATCAAAATCAAGACCTGGGAAAACATGGACCTCTTTCCATGTCAGGAGTCCCCTCTCAGACATCAATGAGAAAATTCATCGCCAGCACAGCCATCAGCCAGCCTGAGGAATACATTAAATGCTCAGCAGGTCAGGCAGCACTTCATCTCAATGGGCAACACTTCATCTCAATGACCTTTACAGTTCTGACAAAACATCTCTCTCTAATATGTACACACAGATAACAAAAACAGAAAATGCTGGAAAGGGTCAGTCTGCACCTGTGGAAAGTGATACAAAGGTAATGTTTCATAGTAATACAGCACAGAAACAAGCCCTTCAGCCCTACTCGTCTATGCTGAACAAAATGCCCATCTAAGCCAGTCCCATTTCGCTGTGTTTGACCCATATCCCTCTAAACCTTCCCTATCCATGTAGCTGTCCAAATGTCTTTTAACTATTGTTATTGTACCTGCCTTAACCACTTCCTCTGGCAGCTCACTCCATATACATCCCACTGCATGAAAATGTCACCCCTCAGGTTCCGATTAAACCTTTCCCCCTCACCTTAAACCTATGTCCTCTAGTTGTTGATTCCTCAACCCTGAGAAAGACCGTGTGCATTCATGCTATCTATGCCCATGATGATTTTATACACATAGAACACTACAGTACAATACAGGCCCTTCAGCCCACCATGTTGTGCCAACATTTTATCCTGCTCTAATATCTATCTAGCCCTTCCCTCCAACATAGCCCACCATTTCTCTATCATTCATGTGTCTAAGAGTCTCTTAAATGTTCCTCATGTATCTGCTCCCATAACCTCTGCCGGCAGTGCACTCCACATACCCACCACTCTCTTGTGTAAAAAAAAAACTTACCCCTGACATCCCTCTTATACCTTCCTCCAATCACATCAAAATTATGCTCCCTTGTGTTAGCTATTTTCACCCTGGGAAAAAGTCTCTGACTGTCCACTTGATCTATGCCTCTTATCATCTTGTACACCTCTATCAAGTCACCTCTCATCCTCCTTCTCTCCAAAGAGAAAAGCCCTAGCTCACTCAACTTATCCTCATAACATATGTTCTCTAATCCAGGCAGCATCCTGGTAAATCTCCTCTGCACCCTCTCTAAAGCTTCCAAATCCTTCCTATAATGAGGCAACCAGAACTGAACACAATACTCCAAGTGTCTTTTCTGCACCCTTGCTTGCTTAATGTCATCTTTCCTATAAAAGGGTGACCGAAACTGAACATAATATTCCAGGTGCAGCCTCATCAACATATTGTACGACTGCAACGTAACATCCCAATTTATATTATCAATGCCCCTACTGATGAAGGTCAGCGTGCTAAATAAGACTCATCATCAGAACTGGATCATTAACCTGAAATGTTGACCTTTTTCTTCTCTCCATAGATGCTGTCTGATCTGCTGAGTATTTCCAGCATGTTCTGTTTTCAGACACAGAGACTGCAGATGCTAGAACGTGGAGCAACAATCAATCTGCTAGAGGTCAAGCAGCATCTGTGGAGGCAAAGGAATGGGTTGAGACCCTGCATCAGGACTGTTTTTATTTCAGAGTTCTTCAGTTTTCAATCACAAGGAAGGCACGCAACCATCTGCAGTTTGCAATCACAAGTAAGGCACACTAGCGTCATTACTTTCTTAGAAGGTTGAGGAGGTTTGGCATGTCACCGAACACTCGAACAAACTTCTACAGATGTACTGCTGAAAGTATCCTGACTGGTTGCATCATGGTTTGGTACAGCAATTCCAACACAGCAACGCAAGAAGCTGCAGAGAGGAGTGGACTCAGCCCAACACACCACAGACACATCCCTCTCCACCATCATAGCCGAGGTCAAGAGGGTTGAGAGCTTCAAGTTCCTGGGAGTGAACATCACCAACAGCCTGTCCTGGTCAAATCACGTAAATGCCACGGCCAAGAAAGCTCACCAGTGCCTCTACTTCCGCAGGAGGCTAAAGATATTTGGGTTGTCCCCTTTGACTCTCACCAACCTTTACCGATGCACCATAGAAAGCATCCTATCTGGATGTATCACGGCTTGGTACGGCAACTGCTCTGCCAGGACCGTAAGAAACTGCAGGGAGTTGTGGACACAGCCCAGCGCATCACGGACACCAGCCTCCCCTCCTTGGGCTCTGTCTTTACCTCTCGTTGTCTTGGTGAAGCAGCCGGCATAATCAAAGACCCCACCCACCCGGGATATTTTCTCTTCTCTCCTCTTCCATCCGGTAGAAGATACAGGAGCCTGACGGCACATACCACCAGGCAAGGACAGCTTCTACCCCACTGTGATAAGACTATTGAACGGTTCCCTTATACAATGAGATGGACTCTGACCTCACGACCTACCTTGTTGTGACCTTGCACCTTATTGCACTGCACTTTCTCTGCAGCTGTGACACTTTGTACTGTAATTGTTTTTTTACCTGTACTACCTCAATGCACTCTGTACTAACTCAATGTAACCGCACTATGTAATGAATTGACCTGTACGATCGGAATGCAAGACAAGTTTTTCACTGTACCTCGGTACAAGTGACAATAATAAACCAATACCAATGCAGCTACTCCCTTCAAACATTCAGTTCTTGAACTGACCTGAACACCCTAATCCCTACCTCAGTGCTGCAACACTATGAACACTCTGCACTGCAATTGACTTTGTTTCATTGTCCCAGTTGTGTCCTTTCTTGTAAGAATCGTGTATAATGCATGTTTTTCCTGTGAGTGCTGCTTGGTGCCTGCGATGCAGTAAGTCTTTCGTTGCAGCTGCACAGACATGAACTTGTCTCGGCCCGCGGGGCAGCAGCGACGCCCACCCTCCCGCCAACCCGCGTCCCCTCGCCCCGGGACCCAGGCCGCAGCCCCGCTCCGCACCACTGACTTACACTGGCCGACAGAGGCCGCCGAGCCGCGGCGGTGAGGGAGCTGCAGCCGCCCAGGCTCCTCCCGAGGCCGCGCCACCTTCGGCCCAGCAGCCCGACCACCGCCGCCATCACAGCCGTCTGCCCAGTCCGCTGCCTGCTCCGCAGCACCACCACCCTCTGACACCGTTCCCTACGTAACCCGGACCCTCATTCCCAACGGACCCGGACAGGAATCAAATCATCACGCCTTTAAGTAGTAAATAACTGCAGGGAACCCCCTTTCAAACACTTATTCGATCAAGGCGTGAGTTGGTAACCTCTGCTGAAGGGTCCTAGCTGGGAGTAGTGGGGTCGCCTTGTTGGTGGTGGCGGCCCGCCTTCCAGAGCGCTGACTGGCCAGAAGCCTGAAGGTGTTGGAGCTGATTGGCCAGAAGCAGGAAGGTGTTGGAGCTGATTGGCCAGAAGCCTGAAGGTGTTGGAGCTGATTGGCCAGAAGCCTGAAGGTGTTGGAGTTGATTGGCCAGAAGCAGGAAGGTGTTGGAGCTGATTGGCCAGAAGCAGGAAGGTGTTGGAGCTGATTGGCCAGAAGCAGGAAGGTGTTGGAGCTGATTGGCCAGAAGCAGGAAGGTGTTGGAGCTGATTGGCCAGAAGCAGGAAGGTGTTGGAGCTGATTGGCCAGAAGCAGGAAGGTGTTGGAGCTGATTGGCCAGAAGCAGGAAGGTGTTGGAGCTGATTGGCCAGAAGCAGGAAGGTGTTGGAGCTGATTGGTGGAGGGCGCTGTCGGTCAGCGGTGCAGGACGTGCGGTTGAAGCCGGCACTGAGGATGGAGGCGGCCGGAGCTGAGGCGCAGCTGCTTCGGCCGTTCTCCTGCGAGCACGGCCTCCTGTCCCGGCCCGATGGTTCGGCCTGCTTCACGCAAGGTGGGTGCTGCGCCTGTTGCCCGTGTCTGGCTGGGCCGCGGGTTGCGGCGCTGTTTCCCCACGGCTGTGGCCGGCGGGAGGCGCGTCGATGGGGAGCGGGGGGAGTCGGCGCTCGCTTTAAACTAACCCCACGGTTCTGCTCCCTCCCCGTCGCCTTCCATCCACCCCACTCTAACCCCCGGCTCCGGCAGTCCCTCGAGACTGAGGATGACTTGCTCCCACTCCGGCATAGCCTCAACGGGCCGAATGGCCCAATTCTGCCTCCCCCTCTCCCCCCCTCCCCCCTCCCCCCCCTCCCCCCTCCCCCCTCTCCTCCCTCTCCCCCCCCCTCCCTCTCCCCCCCCTCTCCCTCTCCCCCCCCTCTCCCTCTCCCTCTCCCCCCCCTCTCCCTCTCCCCCCCTCTCCCCCACCTCTCCCTCTCCCCCCTCTCCCCCTCCCCCTCCCTCCACACCTCCCTCTCCCTCCACACCTCCCCCTCCCCTCCACACCTCCCCCTCCCTCCACACCTCACCCTCCCCTCCACACCTCCCCCTCCCCCCTCCCCCTCCCCCCCTCTCCCTCCCCCCCTCTCTCCCTCCCCCCCCTCTCCCTCCCCCCCTCTCCCTCTCCCTCCCCCTGCCTCCACCTCCACCTCCCCCTCCCCCCCCCCCACCTCCGATTTCCTTTTGGCCTCTGTGGATACGAGCAGAGACTTCCCGAATAAGGCAGGAGCTACCTGATGGGGATCTGTGAGAGGGTGCGTTCCTTATGCTGTTGTCATGTACCTCCACGTGCTCCCAATACATGGACTGGAGGTCGTAGAGTCAGACAGCATGGAAACGTGATGAAAAACACAATGATGCTGGAGGAACTCAGCAGGCTAGGCAGCATCTGTGGAGAAAAGCAGGCGGTCAATTTTTAGGGTCAGGACTGAAGATGGGAAAAGGTGAAGCCCAATTTATGCCTGGAATGCATTGCCTGATAGGGTGGTGGAGGCAAATTCATTGGGGGCTTTTAAGAGGGGCTTGGATGGGCACGTCAGTGGGAGGAAAATGGAGAGATTAGCTATGTCGGCACAACATTGTGGGCTGAAGGGCCTGTTCTGTGCTTTACTGTCCTATGTAATATTATAGGAGGGAAAAGCAGAGCAGTGATAGGTGGTCAAAAGAGGGGAGGTGGGGTGGGCACGAGGTGGTGATAGGTACATGTAGGTAAGAGATAGTGATAGGTGCAGGGGAGGAGGGGAGAGCAGGTCCACCAGGGGATAGGTCCAAGGAATGGAGGAAGAAAGGGGGATAGGAAAAAAAAGGCTCGGGAAGGAAAGAGAAGCATGGTTGTGGGGTGGTGGGGGGGGAAGGTGTGGAGACTACTTAAAGTGGGAGAATTCAATGTTCATGCTGTTTCTCTAGCATGGAAACATGCCCTTCAGCCCAACTCGTCCATGCCGACTGTGTTGCCCAGCGAGCTAGTCCCATTTGCCTGCGTTTTGCCTATAGCTCTCTAAACCTCTGAGATGTTTTGGAGGATATTCGTATTACCAGGGAAGAGGTATTTGCAGCATTATAGCAATCCCCAGGGCTTGACCGAGAGCATCCTCTGACTTTGTGGGAGGCAAGAGGAGAAATTGCAAAGGCCCATGCAGAGATTTTTGCTTCATCGTTAGCCAGTAGTGAAGTTTCCGAAGACTGGAAGGTGGCTAAGGTTGTTCTGTTGTTTAAGAAAAGTAGCAAGGACAAGCCAAGAAACTACAGGCTGGTCAGCCTGACATCAGTAGTGAGGAGGTTACTGGAGGGAATTCTGAGGATCAACCAGCATTTGAATAGACAGTCTGATTAGGAGGAGTCGGTATGGCTTTGTGCATGGAAAGTCATGCTTGATGAACCTTTTTAGAGTTTTTTTTTGAAGAGGTAACCAAAAAAGTAGATGAGGGTAGGGTAGTGGATGTTGTCTATTTGGACTTTAGCAAGGGCTTCGACAAAGTCCCACGTGGTAGGCTGGTCTGGAAGATTAGGTCCCATTTAATCCAGAGAGAGCTAGTCAGGTGGATTCGAAGTTGGCTTGGAGGTGGGAAGCAGAAGGTAGTGGTTAAAGGTTGTTTCTTGGAATGGAGGCCAGTGACTAGCGGTATGCCGCAGGTCTCGGTGTTAGGACCCTTGTTATTCGTTATTTATAAAAACGATTTGGATGCAAATGTACAAGTTTGCAGATGACACGAAATTGGAGGTGTTGCTGATAGTGAAGAAGGTTATTCGTAGATGACTGGGATCTTGATCAGTTCAGGAAGTGGGCTGAGGAGCGGCAAACGGATTTCAATACAGATAAGTGTGAGGTGATGCATTTAGGAAAGTCAAACCAGTGTAGGACTTGTACAATGAATGGTCAGGCACTAGAGTGTGTAATGGAACAGAAGGACCTAATACAAGTGCATACTTCATTGAGAGCAGTGTCACAGGTAGACAGGGTTTGAAGACAGGTGGTGAAAAAAGGCGTTTGACACACTGGCTTTCATCATTCAGGCCATTGAGTAAAGGAGTTGGGATATTATGTTGCAATTGCATAAGTCATTGGTGAGGCTGCACTTGGAGCACTGTGCACAGTTTTGATCACCCTGTTGTAGGAAAGACATGGTTAAACTGGAAAGAGTGCAGAAAAGATTTACGAGGATGTTGCCAGGATTAGAGGGCTTGAGTTATAGGGAGAGGTTGGCCAGGCTAGGTCTTTATTCTTTAGTGCATAGGAGAATAAGGGGTGAATTAATAGAGCTTTATAAAATCATGAGGGACATAGCTAAGGTGGATGGTAGCAGTCTTTTCCCCAGGGTAGGGGAGTCCAAATCTAGGGGGCTTAGATTTAGGGTGAGAGGGGAAAGATTTAAAAGGGATGTGAGGGGCAACTTTTCCACAGAGGGTGGTGAGTATATGGAACAAGCTGCCAGAGGAAGTCGTTGAGGCAGGTACAATAGTATCATTTATGAAGCACTTGGATAGGTACATACAGGGGCAGGGCTTAGAGGGATATGGGCCAAACGCAGGAAATTGGGACTAGATGGGTGGGCACCATGGTCAGCATAGACTCGTTGGGCCAAAGGGTCTGTATCCATGCTGTATTGCTGTCTCTATGACTCTATCCATGTAGTTATCTAGATGGCTTTTAAATGTTGCTAATGTACCCGCCTCAACTATTTCATTCCAAATACGCACCAGCCTTTGTGTGAAGTAGCTGTCCCTGATGTCCCTTTTAAAGTTCTCAATACCATCTTGAATGCTCCTTCCCCACTTGTCATGGGATAGAGATTCCAAGGAATTAGTGGGAATGTTGCACCTCTTCAGAGGCTTTCAACACATTCAAGAATGTTTTTCTCTGTTCGCCATGCGTATGATGTGGTATGCCCAACATTAGCCAGCTGAGAGTAACTGATGCCTCAGTGGTGGGGGTGTTGGCTTGGGAGAGGGCTCTGTTGTTTATCCTTCCAGTGAATTTGGAGGACTCAGTGCAGTGCTGGTGGCATTTTTCCAATGTCTTGAGATGCCTGCTGTAGGTAGTCTGGATTTCAGACCTCATAGTTTTGTGCCAGGGCTGAAGTCTTCATCTTCAAACACCCTTTTCCTCAATTGACCAAAGGATATATCTGGGCATTGAAGATGGTGGCGAATCTGATCATCAATGTCTGCCTTTGCTGAGAGGTGATTCTTAACATATGGGAAGTGGTCATTTTCCTGGGTCTCATCATGAACCTCTAATGTTGCAATGTGGTAAAGCAGGGACATAGGATGGTTGACAGTCTTGCAAATATTGAATGTAAAGTTCATCCTCTTGTATCTTCAATGAAGAGTCGAAGATGTCTTGGAGCTTGGCTTCTGAGCATGTGTAAATACAAGCGTCACCTGAATATTGCAGCTCAACTACTGAAGTGTGTGTGTCCTGCTTCCTCAATGAAGTTGCAGTAGGTTGAACTGTTTCCAATTAGTTCCATTCCCACAGGAACTTTTGAGGTGAGGTACAACACTGTGGTGAGAAAGATTCAGAAAAAAGTTTGGGCAATAATTCGGCCTTATTTGACACCACTCTATACACAGAAGGTGCTGACCTTCAAGGTACTTCCAACAATTTTCATTTTTATTTAAGATTTCCAGGGTCATTAATTTTGTAATTAAATAGTGGACCTGATTTTCTTTTCTCTCTCAGATGGTATCTTTCACCTGGTTAACTTTTGCATCAAATAAGTTCTGACAGCATCACTAGTTGCATTGTTGGGGCATATTGACCCTCCGTAATACTGTTAACATTTGCCTGTGCTGATGTATATTTTTATTCATAGGAGACACCACAGTTTTGGCTGCAGTGTATGGACCCGCAGAGGTGAAAGTGAGCAAAGAGATCTTTGACAAGGCCACGCTGGATGTTCTACTCAAGCCAAAAGTTGGGTTACCAGGTAAGTGTTGGCTTCCTGAGAGGCCATGTTGGGGAAGAGATCTGACTGAGGGCCCTGGGCAGCGGTGAAGAGGATTGATGAAGTATGGGAAGATTGCAGATGGGGTATGGTTTTGGGATCTGAGTGGATTGCAGTCAAGTGGGAAATAATTCACAGACACAGAATCTATTTCCTTCAGAAGTGTAAGGCAAAGTAAAAACTTAATAGAGCTCCCAAACACCATCTCTGAAGGGTTGCTTCTCCAGCTTCTGTGGGTTAGAGTTACAGAGACACAAAGCACAAAAACAGGCTCTTCAGCCTGTCCTGGCCATTAAGACTTCCCATTTTATTCTTCCTATCAACTCCTCACAGAATCTACCACTCACCTGTACACTAGGGAAAATTTAGAGTAGTCAACCTACCAATCCCTCACATCTTTGGGGTGTGGAAAAGACCAGACCACTTTGAGGAAGCACCCACAGTTACAGACAGAACATGCAAATTCCATTCAGGCAGCAGCATCGGTCAGGATTAAACAAGGGACGTTAGAGATCTGAGGCAACAGCACCACTAACTGCGCTACTGTGCCACCAGGTTGTTTGCTTTGTTTCACAAAAATGCCACAAGATTGCAGCATGCCACTTCCAGTGAGCAGGGGCTACACTAACCATAGAACCATATGGCACAATACAGGCCCTTCGGCCCACCATGTTGTGCCACCCTTCAGACCACACCTAAGACTATCTAACCCCTTTACATAGGGTTCACTGGCCACAATCAAGCTTAATGGGGATATCCTCCTTTTCAATGTTTCCCTTGTTTTCCCACAAGAATTTTCATTTATGAAGAATTGTGCATAACAAAATATAAAGTGGTTTACACTAAGCTGCTAGGGCAGCTCATGGAAAAAAGTGATTTTAAGAAATAAGCAGAAGTTTCTGAGATAAAAGGGGACAAAATGGATTAGAAAACAGAACAAGTGGGGGAGGGAGGAGGTGCAGATGAGATTTGGAGCCCGTTGTGATAGGGCAGGCAGCAGAGGTGGGGAGGGATGAGGAGATGTAGACAGGTGCTGGATATGTTGAATTGATTGTGTTGTGAGTCAGAGAGCCAGCGGTGATTCAGTGGGTGCAGGGACTGTGGTGCCAGGCAGGGTGGAAGGTATTAGTGGAGCTTTTTGATGAGGTACAAAAGTGTGGATGGGATGTCTGCAGCCCTGGGCTGTTGGAGGAAGTGGGTAGAGCTGGCAGTGATGTGGAACTGAAGAAAAAATGATAATGTTGGTAAGATAAGATATCTTTATTAGTCACGTGTACATCGAAACACACAGTGAAATGCATCTTTTGCATAGTGTTCTGTGGGCAGCCCGCAAGTGTCGCCACGCTTCCAGTGCCAACATAGCATGCCCACAACATCCTAACCCATACGTCTTTGGAATGTGGGAGGAAACCGGAGCACCCGGAGGAAACCCACGCAGACACACGTGGAGAACGTACAAACTCCTTTCAGACAGTGGCCAGTATTGAACCCAGGTCGCTGACGCTGTAAAGCATTACGCTAACCGCTACAACTACTGTGCCTGTCCAATAGATGTTGAGGTATGAAGCTTGACCCTGGGCTGAAAAGTAGCATGCTGCTTGAGTTATCCTAAACAAGATGCCAGGGAGTGGAGTGAAGCTCCTAGAAATTTAGAATGTAAAAAAGACCTTTCAGTTGATTGTGTCCATGCCATTTGGGAAACAAGAACAGAGCTTTTTGGGAACCAAATAGGACATCTTTAGATTTGTGAACATTCTGGTGTATTGAGTATTTGCAAAGGATCCCGGTGTGCACATCAATATTGTGGGTGTCTTGCATACAGAAATTTGAAATAAAAATGGAAAATAGTGGAAATGTTCAGCAGGACAAGAAACAGAAAGTTGATGTTTCAGGTCTGAGACCTTTCATCAGAACATCTGTACAGAAGTGTTGTCTTTAATAATAGAGTGTTTCCTGTTAGTTCCAGAATTGGTTGAGTTCCAAATGATGTTAATCTGAGTTCTCTGAGACTGGACTGAATCTTGGTGCTAACGTCACATATCACATTGGTTTTCTTCTTCAAAGGTGTTGCAGAGAAGAGCAAGGAACAGCTGATTCGAAACACTTGTGAAGCCACCATCCTGACTGCCCTGCACCCTCGATCCTCCATCACAGTCGTACTGCAGGTCATCCATGACTCTGGATCCGTATCCTGACGCTAGTGCTAGGTTGGTCACCCTGGCAGCCTCTGACCACAATGCCCTTCGTTATTAGAAAGACTTTCATTAACCAGGGCATACCAGGTGTTCCAAACTGCTTTATAGCCAGTAAAGACCAACTGGTCTGGTCTTGTAAAGTAGGGAAGATGGTGATAATTTATGCAGTGAGGTCCCACCAACATCCTGTTTTAATAAACAATCTGCTGGAGGAACTCTGTGGGTCAAGCAGCATCTGTGGGGTGGAGGAGGTGGTGGGAGGAATTGTCGACATTTCGGATTGTGACCTGCATCATTCTTGATTTGGGGTCTCGACTCAAAATGTTGACAACTCCTTTCCTCCCACAGATGCTGCTTGACCTGCTGAGTTCTTCCGGAATGTTTTTTGCTCCAGATTCCAGCATCTGCAGTCTCTTCTGTCTCCTTTTTTAATGATACTGGTTAAGGGATAAATTTTGGCCAGGACTCTAATCTAATTGTGCTTGGCAGCTTAAGTGGCACATCGGGAAAGACACTCATTCCTGAATCAGAATGAAGTAGGTTCAAGTCCCACTCCAGAGACTCGAACACATCGCCCAGGTTGGCACTCCCAGTGTAGTAATGAGAGAGTATAGCACTGGTTAGAGCACTGTTAGCTGAAGAAACAGCTACCAATGGTGGGTCCATGAGAGACCAGTGATAGATTAGAGATCTTGGTGGGTTACGTAGCTGGAGGCAGTTACAAATAAAAAAAGTGGGAGATCATTTGAGAGATGGGTAACATCGGATTTAACATTTTGGAGTGCTTATCCAGGAACTAATGTCGATCGGCAAGTACAGAGTGATAGGAGAATGACACAGACAACAATGCTATTATTTGATGCAGATGCATTGTAGTGTGGTTGTAATACAGTCTGTGTCCCAGGACAGTGGTGCTCATTCAACATCACTTAAAGTTAACGATGTTGTCATTACCACATTACAGTTTGTAGGAACACAATGTTGCTGATGATACTTCTCCATGAGTCTATTCACTTTAAAGGTGCTTCATCAGGTATGAAAATTGCAAGAAGTGATTGAATGTTGTTAATAGAGCAGCAAATAGCTGTTGTGAGCTTTGCAAGTGGGTTTGAAGCAAGGTTCCAAACACAGTTGATAGTATGATAGTAAAGGAATGTTGCATCCATTGTTTAGAAACCATATGCGACCATCTTGTCCTGAAGCAGTCTGTAACCAGAGCCACTATCCATTGCATCTGTTCTTTCAGATAATGCATTAAATCAAGGCCCCGACAGTCACTAATAATATCCCTGTAGCATATTAACAAAGCAGGAGATTCACACTTCACTTGGCGGTTACATTCCATGGTTCTTTTGACCTGTCTGTACTGCAGATCAGCCACCATGTTCATAGTACTTGGTGACTGTTTCTATCTTATGCACTGGGCAGTGCCTCTTGCAGTGATAACATGATACTGTTGCTTGAGGGATCCATTATGGAACCAAATTTTCAGGTTGAGCCAAACAATATCTGAAAACGATAGGGAGAAATAACACAGAGAGCCCCTCATGACCTCAAAGTGAACCAAAAGTGTCAGTTTTTATAGTTACTGTCTTGCTGTAGGAATCATGGCAGGTAACTTATTCAATGCAAGATCCCTGAAATAGCTGCAAATATCAACCAGAGAACCTGTTTTAGTAATACTCGTTGAGGGGTAAACATTGGCCAGGACTCACTGGAAAAAAGTTACCCAAAACACCAAACGGTATCAGTTGTAAAATAGCATCTGAAAGATTGTACCTCCAACTGTGCACCACTCCCACAATCATTAGCACTGAAGCATCTGCCTGGATTTTGTGCTGGGTTCTGTGGAGTGGAAACTTGAGCCCACAGCCTTGTGACTTGGCCAAGCACATTATCCTTTAAGCCACAGCTGATGCATTTACACAAATTTTCCATATTTGATGTACAAGAAATATGTGACTAGGTTAATGGGATGGGAAAATTGGACTGAGATGGGCACCTTAGCAAGGATGAGTTGGGCCGAAGGGACTGTTTTTATGCTATATTACTCCATAAAGAAATTTATAGTCTGTGTAGCAGTTCCTATGATGTAAAGCAGAAAGGAAACTTGTATTCAATAAATTCTCTTGACACCCTCAATTCCATCACTCACAACTTTCTGGTTAAATGTATTTTGCATATTTCTGTTGTTGAAGTTTCTATTGCCAGTGAGATCCTTAACTGACAGGAGTAGCTGCTGTCTTGTTGCCTGAACGCTACCTGCATGGCACTTATGGATGCTGGGCTCCCAATGAAAAGTGTCTTCTGTGGAATTACTTGTATGATCGACTCTGATAGAAACATCATTCTAGATCCAACAACCACGATGGAGAAGGTTGGTGATGTGAAATCCCTGGACAGTAAGATCCCTCAATTGCTCAAAATTGATGTTATTATACTTAGGAATTTGCATTCATATCACATCCTCTGCACACACCAAAGTGTTTTACAGTGAATAAGTTGTGTTGCAGACACAGCAGCCAACTTACAGCAGTATTCCCAAAGTGATGAATGATCAGGTCAACTGTTTTGTCAAGGAGTGGGTTAGAACAGGAATGCAGGGTGGGTCATTTTCCTGGCTGTCAGTTTGCAGTTTGTGTTAGAGGATCTTTAATGGAGCCTGGGTTTTAAAGACTGTACCTCCTGACACTAACATTTAAGTCACAATTTAATATATTGGCACACAGGTCAAATCCAAACCCATTCCCTGATTATCTTAAGCTTTACATATAAATTGGTCAATCACCTGAGGGGTGGGTTTAACCAATTAACCAAAAGTTACTAATCATCTTTGTTACCATCACTAATTTTGAGGCGGGAAGACAACCTGCTACCCTTTCTAATTCTTGGCCTTATTTGTTCCAGGGTGCAGCTGCCGTTCTCACCTTCTCCATCGACAGCGTTGAGAACCAACTGCTCATGTTGTCCACAAAAGGGTCATACTCTGTTGAGGAGGTTGGTTTATAAAGCTCTTTCCTTTTTATTTATTTTTCCCATCTGCCCACCTTCATTTGTCCTTATCCCCTCTTTACCATGGCTCCTGATAGAAGGGGTACGGGCCCATGAGGGATGGGCTGTTCCATTTCATTATCAACAACCCTTATGGATTTCTTGTGTTCATTTGACTATCGGCAGCACTTTGGGATACATGTGCAGAGAGAGTCCAGAGTTCCCTGGGATACATTGTAGATCAGTTAAGTGGAGATGGGGGCCTCCAGTGACTGAGGATTGTTCCCTGGCACAAGTGGCTCAGCTTTCTATTCTTCTGAGGATCCTACACCACTTTAGAAGTGATAAGTGTGATGGATTTCTGTTTGCCCAGATAATAACATCAACTTAGCACTGTATAGGGCAAAGCAATCCTTCACCCTTTTCACCGTCCTAGTTATATTCAGTAGAATTCAAAATTGCAATAAAGCAACTCGGCAAAGCTTTGATAACACCTTCCAAAGCTACAACCCCCGTGCCACCCTGAAGATCCACAGTATCTTGATTTGCGCAAGTACAGGGGTTCATGGGTGGTGTTGGGTTCATATCTTGGATCTTTCTATCCACCAACACAATTGGAATGTTCTCATTTTGCTATATCTGTTGTAATACTTTGGGGTAAAAATAACTATCATTTTAGCTACGTTTTAGCTTTCTCCAGTAGAATTCGCAGCACAGAAAGTGGCCAGTTATTCTATCCCCTTGTGGAGGAGGATAAACAAACCTCTTCCCACCCTATTTCAATTTGCCCTCTTAGCATACTTGAATATTCCTTTTCTCTCTCTTACTCCAGTATTCCTATGAATCCCTCCTCCGTTCCATTTTTATCAACTTGAAGCTGGCCATGTGAGTCTGTCATGTTGTTATAACTTCCTTCCCTCCCAATCCCTAAGAGTAAAGACACAATGGTACTGAGAATGGGATCAGATAAATAGCGCTTTCAATGAGAGGGAATGTAAGTGGTGTGAATGAAAGCCTTCTGTCTTTACTAAAATACTACACTTATGCCTGGAGGAATCCGTTTAGAATCCTTCCCCTTGCAAACTATTTGAGCTGCAGCTTGAAGAGCAGGCAAGAATAAACACTGCACCTTATCGCCAGGGTCTTTTGCTGGCTTGGTCAACCTGGTCAGGCTGGGGAGTGGTCATCTGAGCCACAAAGCCCCATTGCTCCCTTTCCCTTTGGTTGTACAGCATCCAGATGTAATTTTTGTGGACTGTAGACACCTCCCATCCATGATCCTTGTTGCCTAAACTACCAGCAAATTATTCAGCTGTGTGGACCCCGTGCTCTTTCCTTCTCTGACATTCACCTGCACACTTTCCGGAAGGAATTGCTGAGTGAGAGCATTGGTTGCCTGGATGAGCTGAGACTGCTAAGAGCAGCCTTGCTGGTATTGAGACCCTTCTGGCCTTGTCTGTCACCGCACCAGCATCACACTATTGTATTGTGACACAGGCCTGGCGGAGGAAACCACACAGAGTATCCACCCCCACAGAAAAATCTGCAGGTGGGGAAGCTGTAGATGGGTAGGTGGAGAGCAGGGGGTAGACACGCCTCAGTGCTGATCATTGCAATGTCCTGGCTGAAGGTCGGGCAAAATTTCAAAAGCTTAATGGAGAACCTGTACTGAATATGAAAATCAATTATCGACATATTCTACACTCACTAATGGTTCTTAATTTTAAAAATTAGATTATACAATGTGTGTCTGACAATAATTGGCACTTAAGTGCAAATTATTTCTGTTTGGGGAAGGCTTTAATTTCTTGTCTGCAGCTTTCTCCCTAACCTCTTGCTGAATATAAATTAGCTACTTAATTAAATCTGATAAGGCAGTAAATTGAATGTCTTAAAGTCATACAGCATAGAAACAGGCTCTTTGGCTCATTGTGTCTGAGCTGACCAATCCTAATAGGTGTGGGTCAGTGTCAAATTCTGTCTAATAACACAGCAGAGGCTTGTAAAGTTAAAGGTGCCATAGTAATGCAAGTTATTGGAGTCATAGTGTCGTGCAGCACAGAAAAAGGCCCTTTGGCCCAACCTTTCCATCAAGTACCCATCTAGACTATTTCTATTTCCCAGCACTTGGTCTGTAGCCTTCTCTGCCTTGTTAATTTAAGTGCTTGTCCAGATGCTGCTTAAATGTTGCATGAGTACCTGCTTCCGTCACCTTCTCAGGCAGCGCGTTCCAGATTCCAACCACCCTTTGGATGGAAAAATTTCTTCCTTGGATCCAGTTTGCCAACTTTCCACGGACTCTGACCTTTTGGACCAGCCTTCCATGTGGGAACCAGTCTTTGCATGCTAGACCAGTTTCTTCTGACTGATATAAAGTTTAGTGGGGGGGGGGGGGGTGGTGGGAAGCTGGTAGAAAGAAGAGTTGGATGGTTTATGTAGGGCTGCATATCTGTGGGCTTGCTGGTCTGAATAACTTATCTGTTGTGCTTCAAGTTCAGTTTACAGATTTGGGTAAATCAGTCTCCCAAGAAGTATCACCACATACTCCCGTTATCCTGAAACTCCCTTAATGTCCAATTATCTGATGATCACCTAAATTTCAAAATGCTGATGATATTTCCTATTGGTAGAGACAGTCATCCGGCAGGGAAACAGGCCCTTCGGCCCAAGTTGTCCACGCTGACCAAGGTGTCCACTTAAGCTAGTCTCATTAACCTGTGTTTGGTCCATATCCCTCTAAACCTTTCCTGTCCAAGCATCTTTTACATGTTGTTATTGTACCTGCCTCAACCATTGCCTTTGGCAGCTTGTTCCATGTGTGAAGAAGTTTTCCCTCAGGTCCCTTTTAAATCTTCCCCTTTCACCTTAAACCTCTGCCCTCTAGGTTTTGATTCCCTTTCCCCAGGAAAAAGATGTGTGCATTCACCCTATCGATGCCCCTCGTGATTTTATACATCTCTATAAGGTCATCCCTCAGTCTCCTACACTCCAAGGAACAACGTCCTAACCTGCCCAGCCTCTTCCTATAACTCAAGCCCTCGACTCCTGGTAATATTCTCATAAATCTTCTTTGCACAGTTTCCAGCTTAATGATGCCTTTCCTGTAACAAGGTGACCAAAACTGTAACCAGGAAGGTAATATTCCCTTCCTCAGCAAACCCATCAGTGTTTACACACATTGCTAATGCTGGGGAGTGAGGTGTTGCTAATGCACTTGCCTTCTGTTTCAGCTCCAGCAGTGTGTTGCAATATGCCAGAAGGCTGCAGAGAAGATCTTTCAGTTCTACAGGGACTTGGTAAGCAGAAGGTACTCGAAACTAAGTGAATAAAGATGAGTGTGGAATGGACCTTCCAGGCTGAGTCCTATTGCACTGGAGATGAGGACAATAGAGATGTGCTCTTGTTAAGAAGCAGCGATTGTGCTTTGCTTGGGCTGTGGTCCTGAGCCCCTGCAGTTGACTGAACCTGTGGATACGCTGGTCAGTGCCTGAGAGACTGCAAGCCAACTTTTGTCTTCCCCAACATTCTGACTTTCTGCATCAACTACTGTATGTCAAACACTGGCTGAGTATGTCTGAGAGTCAGGAAGAAGGAACACATTTTTAAAATAAAATTCTGCCAATGACTTTATTGGTTTCATGCTGATTTAACACTTATCCAGTGATGTTATTTCAGATTCAACAATTTGGTTACAGCCGCATAAGGTAAGTTAACAAGATTAAAGAAACCCTGCTCTCCATTATCCACTGCCGTCACCCAGTGGTGTTACTTAGAGCATGAGTGCCAGAGCTATCACTGCCTTGTTTTGTAGCTCAGTCACTCCTGCCACCTGTGTCATTGACAAATTCTAGTCATGTAAGAAAAAATATTCTTTCCTTCCATGGTAACACCAACTGGTCCATAGGTGTTTGCTTCCAGAGGGATACAGTTTCTCCAGCAGAGAGGGATTGGTGACTGCCTTTCTACTGTGGCTGGCTCCCATTGGCCTCCAAGTTCTATGGATGGATGACTACCATTGGGATGTAGATCCACTGTCATAAAGAATTTGTATCGTTTTGCTTCGGCATTGCAATTGCATTAGTGTCTTTTGGAATCAATTTTCCTTTTTTCCTGCTCTGTTGCCTCCTTATGCTACATGACTGCAGCAGTGAAGATGGTATTTACATCCACAATCAATGTTGAGTTGTTTGAAGCATAAATTGGAAAGTTCCCCATGCTCTGTCCCAAACAAATTACTTAGGTTGGATCCTCAGGACTGCAGCAGTTCTAGAACTCTACTTTGATGTGGCTCTAGGGATGGGCAATGAATGTTGCCCTTGCCATTGAGGGTGTATGTATGTAGAATAATGAACGCATATGACAAGTTTCTAAGTCGTTATCCAATTTCTCTTTAAATTTGGCCAAACATTCCTTGCAGTTTTTGGGAGAAAAGACACTGCAGCTGTTGGAATATTGGAGCAAAAACACACTGCCAGAGGAACTCAGCGGGTCAAGCAACATCAGTGGAGGCAAAGGGATGGTCGATGTTTTGGGTCGAGACCCTGCATCAGGACGAAGACTGTAGAGGGAAGATGGCCAGGATATGGAAGTGAGATGGAGGGCTGAGGCTGGTAGGTGATAGTTGGAACAAGATGAGGAGGAGTAGGAGGGATATGGATAGATAGAGCCAGGTGGGGAGGGAGGAGAGGTGAATGTTGAGACAGGCTTGGAGGTGACTGGTGGAAACAGATAAGGGAAGGATGATGAGCAGATGGAACCAGGTGGGAGAGGGATAGGAAAGGTCAACCAAGGGAGAAGGAAGAAACCCAGGTGGATGGGTGACAGGCGGATGGAACCGGGGGCAGAGGGGTGATCCACACCCCATGTTCCCCTCCCACTCCCACCAGTCCATGCAGGTTCTCTCTCCCTTTTCACCTTTTCCATCCCTCCCCTCTCGTTACCAAGACTCTTCATCCTGCCCCATATAGTCAAGATGGAGCTGCCTGTTAATGGTAGACGAATCAATTGCTCATACAGTGAGGTGATTGTGATACAGTGTGCAGCCACTGGAGTTCATGCCCAGATTTCTCCATGGATCAGACGCCCTTGGGCAGAAGTACTGGTCAGCTTCAATCAGGGTGGTTGACAGTTTTGTGCTGGGACATCCCCTAACTTGGTCTGCAATTATAGATGTGTCAGGTGACGATCTCTCTTCAGTCCCTGTGGAGATTGCCACTACGCATGGCCATTCCTTGACATGTAGATGGCAAGAACCACCACGCTTCCAATGTATGTACAGACCCCAAGGGCAATGGAACAGATAGCCATACACAAAGCTTGCTTGGAGGCAGATCTGGCTTCATGATAATCCCCTTTGTCCATGGCTTTGCTGATCTGGATGGGCACCAGATGAGAAGTTACATTGTCACATGGAAGCATTAAATAGAGAAGTGTTCTAACAATATCTCAAAGTATTTCAAATTGATAATCCAACAGTGTGCAATTCTACTTTCCATACTATGGGAAGGATGTGATTGCACTGCAGAGGGTGCAGAGGAGATTCACCAGGATGTTGCTTGGGGTAGAGTGTTTCAGATGTGAGGGGAGATAGGGTTTCTTTTCCTTGGAGTGCAGGAGGCTGGAGGGGGCAGGGGTTGGGCTTGACAGAGGTATACAACATTTTGAGGGGCATAGATAGGGTGGAAACTTTTTCCCCATAAAACTAGAGGGCATGGGTTTCGAGGGGATCTGAGGATATTATTTTTCACCAAGATGGGTGGTTGAAATCTGGAATGCACTGCCCGAGAAGGGTGGTGGAGCTATGAATTCTCACAGCATTTAAGTATCTAGATGAACACTTGAACTGTCAAGGCATATATGGACCTAGTGCTGGAATTAGTACAGATGGATACCTCATGGTCAGCATGGATGTGGGTGCTGAAGGGCCTGTTTCTGTGCTGTATGGTTCAATGACACTCCTGCTCGTGGTGAACAAGGCACATCAGTTGGACTCGCATCTACCTTCTAGGAAAGAATAACTTGCATCAATATGGCACCTGTAACTTTACAGGCCTCGGCTGTGTTAACAGAATTTGGGACTATTAGAGCACTTGTTGATGATCTTAAAGGTGGGAAGGGAGAATGAATGAGTTTAGACAGTTGAAGCAGAGCTGCCAGCGATGGGAGGAAGGAAATCTGGCAGCAGCAGAGGCTACAACTGGCAGAGGACAAAGACAAAGTTCCCTGAGGGTTGTCAGTGCCAGAAAATTTTTCCATGGTTAAGTAGTACTAATCCATCCATATTGCCTGCAGATGGTCAATAACAGTCACATTTCAACAGTCTCAGCTGCAACAAATCCTCGTCCTTGATGGAGCAGCACAAAGACTTGTAGTGTGCCATTCGGCACCTTGAGCCAGTTCTGTTATTCAAGTATAATCAGTGTTTCTGTACTTCATTTACCTGCCTTCATTCCATGTCCCCTAGACACTGTCAAAAATGAACATCTATTGACCTCACTTCAGAGTGTGATGAAATATTTTGCACTGAACAGAATGAGTCCATCTCCCATTGTCCCAGACAGAGTAGTTCGCTTAGATGGCACTCCATCCACCACCCATGCACGGTAGCTGCAGTGTGTACCGTCTACAAAATGGACCACAGTTACTCACCCAGGCTACTCTGACAGCACCTCCTAAACCTGTTATCTACCACCAAGAAGGACAAGGGTAAAAGGTGGATGGGACCACCACCCCATGTAGATTCTCCTCCAAGCCATACACCATCTCAACTTGGAATTATATCACTTCATCATCACTGGGTCTAAATCCTGGAACTCTCTCCCCATTGGTCCTGTGGGAGTACTTTCACCAATAGGGCAGCTGTGACTCAAGGAGGGAGCTTACCAGCTTCTCAAGGGGTGATCAGCGATTCTGCCCTGCAGGAAAGGAATAAAAAGGAGTGTTGAAAACCAGGCCCCCACTGATGCTACAGGAGAGATTCCCAGATATCCACCACGTTTTAATCAAATCTGATCTTAGTCATGAATGCTTTCTCTGATATTCTCCCTCCATCTGGATTTATCCCTCCAGAGGAAGTGTTTTTTTTTCCAAATTCCTGGGTGTTAAGCACCTTGATCAGCTTGTTTCTCAACCACCAAAACTAGAGATAAGACCCAAGTTTCTGTAACTCGCCCTTGTAGTTAGGATATTACACCTTTGAAGACTGCCCACGGGAATGTGTTGCCTCACCTTCTGCGACAAGCAAAACGCAGCAATTCCCACCGGCCAGAAGCAACAGAGCATGGAGAAGATGACGAGACCCAGGTGATCCTGAGGGATGCTGAGGGAGAACATTCTGTCACTATCAGTATCACTGTCGTCATCGATGTAGTGGTTATTCTGTGAAGAGTGATGTCAAATACTCTGTTATTCAACCTGCTATACCCAATGGCTCAGTATATCACTAGTGATGAGAATATCTATACCAATGCCTTCCATTTGCTGCTTTTATACCAATGGTTTTGGTAATTTGTTATTATCACGTATCAGGATACAGTGAAAAGCTTTGTTTTGCGTGCCATCTAGGCAGATCATTCCAAACATAAGTACACTGAGGTAGTACAAAAGGAAAAGCAGTAACAGAATGCAGAATATCGTGGTCCAGAGAAAGTGCAGGTAGACAATAAGGGTGCAAGGGCCGTGATGAGATAGTTTGCCTGACACATGAGCGTAACAGGACGCTCTGCTTTCAGATAGGAAGCACATAGCCTATGGAAGGTTTAACGATGCACTTCCAAATAATTATCGTAAAGTAAGCCTGCCCCTCCCCCTCAATCCCTGGGATACCCCACAGCACTTCACAGTAAATAATCATTGAAATGAAGCTAACACAGCAACCAATGTTTTTTGGAGCACAAGAGACTGTAGATGATGGAATCTACAGCAACAAACAAGATGCTGAAGGAACTCAGTGGGTCACCCAGCATCTGTGTAGGGAAATGGGACAGTAAATGCGGGAAATCTGAAAATAGAACATGCTGGAGATATTTAGGAGGTGAGGCAGCAACTGTGGAGAGACAGGGTGAGGGAGAGTTAACATTGCAGGTCGAAGATCTTTATCAAAATCGTAAAAATGAGAAATCCAAATGGGTTCTCAGTTGCAGAGAGAGGGCAGGGTGAAGAGAACGTCTGTGATAGGGTGGACACCAAGGTCATAGAGATGACAGAAACGCTGTTGGTGTTGTCTAAAAATGGGACTTAATTCCAGCTGCTCTGTCTGGAGAAGGTGTAAACAGAGGAAGGTGATGAGGATAAGAGAGAAGAAAAGATAATGCAGGAACAGTGAGGTGCAGAACACAACATCTGAAATAAAAGGGAATGCTGGAAATACCCAGCAGGTCAGGTTGCATCTGTGGAGAGAGGTGTGGGTGTGATTGGAGTGCATTGGTCCTGCATTTATTGCCCTTAACTGGCTGCCCTTGACAAGGCGATGGAGAGCCACTGCAGACCATCTGGTGAAAGTAACCCCACTGTGCTGTTGGATTTAAGGAGTTCCACTGCAGGCCATCCCTGGGTAATGAACGGGTTCTGTTTTTACAGGTCTAAGTTGGTTTTGTTCTTAAGGTGGAAAATACAGAAAAATCACTCGATATGGTAACCACGCCTCCACTGCGTTGTAATAAATTGTATCAAAAGCACACAAGACTGACAAGAAAGAACAATTATTGAAAGCGGAGAGAGAAAGGAAGCTAGTTCTGTCGTCTGTGGGAATGAATGAATGAATGAATGGATGTCAGACTTTTGAATTTAATATGGGACTCATTCGTGTCCATAAGTCAGGTCTCTGTAACCCAGAGACGGCCTGTATTAGAACCAGGCAGATGAAGGAACGGTGATATGTTTCCTAGTCAGGGTGGAGGGGAGCATTGGTAGCTGTGGTATTCCCAGGCATCCCTTGCCTGTGAGATGCCCAAACAGCTTATTTGAGGAAGAGTATGTTGGGAGTGAAGTGTTGGTCAGGACTCTGGGAGAAATCTCCGCAGGGGGAGCAGAGCCAACAACCATTACCGACAGTAAAATCAAAAAATTCAAGCCTTATGTACCTTAAACATACTTCCTCTTCCTTCTCTCACTTCCCGAATTCCCTGTCTCTCTCTCCCTTTCTATTCTGCACTTCCTGCATCACTTTTCCTTTCACCTCCACCTTCCTGTTTCTCACTCTCCCTTTCCTCTCTCTGTCTCTTCTTCACACTCTTAGTGTAGTATTAAAAGGGTCTCAAAGGATTTTAGTTTTACATTTAGGTGGTTCAAATTTTAAACCAGTATTACTCTAATCCCAAAGGAACCAATTAAATCAAAGCTCAAATGTCTCTTTCATGCAGACTATTACCTCACAGAAGTGAATAATGAGGAAAAATGAACAAAGGGTTAGGGTTAGAGGGAAATTAAACACAAGTCTCAGAAATGTCCAAAGATGCAAACAGTACAACACTTTGAATTGTAGACAATTTCAGAATGTGTATTCCACTCACAAACAAGGACTGAGGGAACAGCAGTTTATGTGTCATTTATTTGGCTCTGCATCAGAAACCTTGTGGATTTGTAACCCTGAGCACATAATCTAGTCATTATTTCAGCTCAGCCAGTCTAACATCTGACAGAAGCCAATTATGGAAATCTTTTATTGGCCACACTCTTATTATGGATTTCGACCATGCTTTGTTTCAACTTTTCCTTTTCTGATTTGCTGTCGACTACCACGAGGTGGTTACATACACCAGCCACTAGATGGTGGCGTGGAGGGGGTTTCTGATCTCTCTCACCCAACCCTCTCATCCAGATTGGAGGTTTCCAAACTTTATTTTCTGGCGACCCAATTTAACTAAATGCTTTATCCACATGACCCAATAATAATAATTAGATGTTTATAAATCTAATTGCAGATACCATTAAACCACTTTGGTTAAACCCTAAAAGGCAGAGTCATACAAATATGTATATTTCACTGTTATTCAGCACTACAGTAACCAAGGGGGAAGTAGGGCGTATAACGCGCTGGTCTGCAGACCAGCATCCCCCTGTCCCCTCTATCTCTCCCCCTACCCACTCCCTGGGCCGCCATCCTCTCTCTTTTTCCCTCCCTCCCTCCTTCTTCCTGGGCCTTTCTCCCTTCCCCATGTTCTCTAGGCCCTTCTCCTGCATTCTACATTCCTTGGGCCCCACACTACTACCCCATGCCTGACGACCCATTTTGACAGACAATTTTTTCCCCAACCCATCACCACCCAAGGGCTGTGATCTCTACTTTGAAAATGACTGCAAGTGGACTCCTCGGGGGGGGGGGGGGAGTTGTTGAGGGTACAAAGTAACCCAGGAAGTGTGCCTCAATAGAATGCAAAGTTTAATAAATCATAAAAACTGCAGATGATGGAAATCTGAAATAAAAGAGAAAATGGTTAAAATACCCAGTGGATCAGGCAGCATCTGTGAGGGCAAGAACAGAGTTAATGATTGAGGTTGATGACCTCTCGTCAGAACTAGTTCCTGAAATGTGACATCCCTTTTCCTCTCCATCGATGCCGCCCGATCTGCCGACCATTTCCGCACTTCCATCATTAAGGACCATCACCATCCCACTTTTCCCACTTACTGCCATCAGGCAGGAGGTAGAGGAGCCCAAAGACCCACATCTCAAGGTTCAACAACGGCTTCTTCCCCACTGCCATCAGGTTCTTGAACCAACCTGAAAAACTCTGATTCTACCTCGGATTATATTTCCCTCAACTTGCACTGAGGTCGTTATGTTATTTTTGTTTATTGTGTTGTGTAAGTTATGTATAATTTATGTTAAATTTAAGTTTATATGATTTATGTTTGCCATGTTCATAATAATGTTCTGCTGCTGCAAAAAGCTAATTTTCATGGCATTTATACCTTAGGTATGTATGCCCATGACAATAAACTTGAACATTTTAATTAAGATTTACATGTTTACAGTTATGAATGGTACAGTAACACAGTTAGTGCATCACAGCTCCTGTCCCAATGTCATCCACCAACAAGAGAACGATCTATTCCATGGAATCAGCCTTCCTAACTCCTCAGAAAATTTGGCAAGGGGGCTGAGCTTCCTGATGCAAGAAAATTCTCCGACCAGCAAGGGTCCCAGACAAACAACAGAAAGATGGATTTAGGAAGCCTGTGTGAGTATTTGGAAAACAACTTGCCAAAATCTCCAAGAAGTTAGTCAATCCCAAAGTTTATACATACAGTGACTCAGCCCATTTCGTCCATGTCAGCTTCCAGAAGAGTAATCCCAGCAGTCCTTATTTCCTTGTACCCCCACAACTTATTCTCTCTCTGATCTTTGAATCTTTTGCTACTTACCTACACTAAGGGATAATTTACAGTGGCCAATTAATCTACAAACCTGCACGTCTTTGGGATGTGGGAAGAAACTAGAGCACCCGGAGGAACTTACACGCTTATCGGGAGAACTTGTGAACTCCACACAGACAGCACCGGACCAAGGGTTGGAGGTACACTTGGGTCATCTCACTCTTTAAAACCAGGCTCATAAAAAATCTCCACTGCCAAACTTGCTACAAATCCCATTCACTCTGCTCCCATATATCACCTCCTGATTAAGCAACATATTGATCTTAAAATTTTGTTTTGAAACCCACCTTAACTCTGCCATCTACAGCCTTACAGCCACTGGTCATCTCTGAGCTCCTCCAGGACTGATCATCCTATATTTTAATCACTACCGACACACGCATCTTCAGTTGCAGTTGCCTCTGACCCAAGGACTTCCCTCCTTAAACCTTTCCATCTCTCTTTTCCTTCCTTAAGACACCCCATAAAGCTTTGCGCATTGGTTGTCAGCCCTAGCATCTCAATACATGTTGAAACTTGTTTAATAACGCTTCTCTAAGGTGCTTTATTATGCTTTGCTGTGTTAGAGTTGCATTATGAATGCAAGTTGTTGCGTTGAAAAGGCAGGTGCGGAGTGGGATTAGGATTCGTCAGGAAGGGAAAAGCACATTGGATCCAACTCAAGTTCCGCAGATTCCTTGGCTGTTTTCCCACAAGAAATCCATGAAAGTTGGAAATGTAAGTGGCAACTCTACCACCAATAGAACAAGGCAGAAGGTGCGATGGGAGTACCACCACCTTGCAGGTTCCCTTTAAAGTTGTACACCATCCTGGCTTGGAAATATACTCCCATTCCTTCATGGTCACTGGGTCTAAATCCTTGAATCCTCCCCAATAGCACCGTGGGGGCACCGTCACAAGAAAGGATGCATCGATCACAAGCAGCTCCCCATCACCTTCTCAAGGGCATTTAGAGGTAGGCAATAAACACTGGTCTTGCTAGTAATGTACATATCCCAAATTAATATAATGAATCAGGAAGAGGAGGCAGTACAATGGCCATCCATTTTAATTTCCATCGTAACCAATTTACCTGCATCTCCAGAAATGGGACATCCTCCACATCGATCGAGACGGTTGGAACCTTGTCCAGATTTGCTTCAGGTTCCAGGTCCATGGGCTGGGTATGGTTTCCAGTCTGCTCTTCCGCACTCCTGCCCTCGGTGAAGGTGGTCTCACTGCAACCCTTAAGGTTCAACAGGACCCCGGACTCCACTCGGAGTGCAAGGCTCGGCCTGCCCAGAGTCTCCACGGCATCCTTCAGTGAGCAGGCATCCAGGAGCTGCTGGACCAGCCAGGCATCCATTCTGGGTGGGGACTTGCTCGGAGTCAGGTGGTTCCAGGTCACATCTGTGGTTCCACCTGGGGGAGACGTAGGTTCCCCCTGGGATCGGCTGAGCAGGGCATGACCGAAGGGTTTGCCTTTTGCTTGCTCACCCAACAAGGGTCTCTGGAGCTCATGCACATTTTCCATTGCTCTGCACCTCTGTCCCGCCAACATCAATAGGTTCACTGAGTCATGTCTGCTGAACAAAACAATGGTTTGTTCCTGTCCACCAATATTAAAATCTTCAAGTTTTTGCATAAAGACAAAAATCTCGCACTTCCAAACCCAGTGCACATTAGAGCCAATGAATCTACATGTGGGACACCTTCACCACACTGTGTGTGTGTGTGTGTGTGTGTGTGTGTGTGTGTGTGTGTGTGTGTGTGTTTATGTCTGTGTTCTGTGTGACTGCACATGCATATGTTTGTGTTCTGTGTGTGTCTGTGTTCTGTGCACTTCCAGCATTGTGCATGTCTCTTTCTGTTCTGTGTGTGTCCACTATAGTGTGTGTGTGTGTGTGTGTGTGTGTGTGTGTGTGTGTGTTTGTGTGTGTGTGTACTCTGTTCTGTGTGTGTCGACTATTGTGTGCGTGTGTGTGTCTTTCTGTTATTCTGTACGTTATATTGGTTTGTACTTTATTTCCACTGCCGTCACCTACCTGCTGACTACTGACTCACATGACCCATGGAGAGATCTCGAGAAGGCCCAATAGCATCTGTTGTTTTACCTGGTGGATGCCAATGAGGACCAGGTTCTGGCCTTGCTAATGACACCTGTGTCCCATGTGTGAATGCATTAACAATTAAGTGTGTCTCAGAAGTATGGCCTCCTCCTGTACTTGTGAACAGTCACCGATCCTTTACAACCAACTGCGAGAGGGCATTTCACCAAAAAGGCTGCCCCACATTGGGGTATTTTTGGAGATTACACGGGCCCTTTTGGTGCTCAAATGTCTGGAATGGATCTTGAACACACAACCTTTTGATTCAGTGTGAAAATGCTACCCTGTACCATATAGCTCTTCTCAGTTTAGATCTTCACCTGCCTTCACGACATCTTTCTCTACAAGCCAGAGAGTGCTTATACAAAGCTGGGGCCATTTAACTCTCCCTGGTTTGACTCATGCATTGTTCATCTTTGTTCTGAGCTCCACACTGGCTATCTGCTTCGCTTTCACACTGATGCACAAAACCCACTCCTAATGGCACAGTCGCTGTGTGACATTTCTGTGCAATACCTACCTCAGTCCAAATCACCAGTGACTCATTCAACCAGAAATGCAACAGAGGAGAGAGAATGGATATCAAAGTCACGTGGAGCTGTTGTAAATAATGAGAGCTCTCCATGGGCTACATGAATGAGTTTTCAATAGATAGGGACAGTGAAGAAACGACTTGGCAAATAAACTGCACCCCAGCATACACAAAATGACAGACAGGCTGTCACGGACACAGATGGACACACACAGGACACAGGCACACGTACATACACAGAAACACAAACATAGATGATCACACACACATACATGCAATAATGAACACACAGAACACATATACACATGGAATAAAGAACACACAAATGGACACACACAGGACACAGGCACATGTACATACACAGAAACACAAACATAGATGATCATGCACATACATGCAATAATGAACACACAGAACACAAACACACATGGACATATAACACACAAATGGACACAGAACACAGGCACATGTACATACACAGAAACACAAACAGATGATCATGCACATACATGCAATAATGAACACACAAAACAAACACACATGGACATAGAACACACAAATGGACACAGAACACAGGCACGCGTACATACACAGAAACACAAACATAGATGATCATGCACATACATGCAATAATGAACACACAAAACACATATACACATGGACATAGAACACAGGCACACATACACACACAGAAACATAAACGTGCATGTTCTGCCCCTCTCTCACACACAGAGGTAAAATTTGGGGCGGGGGGAGGAGTGAGAAGCTGAAGCAGGAAAGTGAAGGGGATTGGAGAGGGAGGGGCAGAGAGAAATTGTTGGGGAGAGGGAGTGGAGGGGAGACGGAGTGCGGGAGGGGGAAGGGAGGGGTGAGAGGGAGGGGGAGCGATGGGTCAAGGGAGAGCGAATGAGGAAGGAGTGGAGAGGCAAGAGGACGAGGCGGGGTGAGAGAAGGTGGGTGGAAGGAAAGATAAGACAGGATGAAGAGAGAACAAAAAGAATGAAGGAATAAAGAGTCTGAAACAGAGCCGAGAGGAGAATGAAGGGGGGAGTGGGGGGGGGGGCTGGTGGGGGTGGTGGGGGAGGTGAAGGGGTGAACGATCAAGTAATGAATGAGAACGTAAATAAAAAACCAGAGATTAATGATAACGAGATGTTGTGCGAAGTGAAAAATAGAATGAATGGTGTGACGTTAATGTGCGAAATGTTTCATTCTGCTCCAGCGACACTGACAGACCTGCCACACACTGGCAGCAATCTCAGCGCTGGGTGATGCACTGTATTGCTGCAGATCGGTATCCAGTCGCTGTTCAGGGACTTCATCAAACTTTCTGCTGCTGTGCAATGCTGGACCAAGGTGCAGGGGTGATGTTTGGGTGGGAGTCGAGGGGGGGGGAAGGTTGGATTTGGGGGGGGGTGGGTGTAGAGTGGGAGATGAAATGGGTCAGATTGGGGCGGGGGTTGGATGTGAGGGGGTCGGGAGTTGAGGGGAGATCGTGTTGGGGGAGGGGGGGAGGGAGATCAGGGGTGGGTGCGGGTTTGGTGGGAGGCTGGGGAGAGAGGGTGAGGTGGGTTCAGCTGGGGGGGGCGAAGGGTGAAAGGTTGCGGCGCGGGAGAGAGAATGGGGAGAAAGTGGAGGGAGGGGATGTGAGGATGGCGGAGGGGATAAAGGGTTGGTGGAGGAGTTAAGGGTGATGGAGGGAAGGAGGAGAGTGGAGGGGGAGGAGAGGGGAATGAGGGGGAGGGGATGGGGGGGATGAGGGAGGGGGGGATGAGGGAGTGGGAGGGGGATGAGGGAGTGGGGATGAGGGAGGGGAGGGGAATGAGGGAGGGGAGGGGGATGAGGGAGGGGAGGGGGAGGGGGAAGGGATGAGAGGGGGAAGGGATGAGAGGGGGAAGGGATGAGAGGGGGAAGGGATGAGAGGGGAGAGGGGGAAGGGATGAGAGGGGGAAGGGATGAGAGGGGGAGGGATGAGAGGGGGAGGGGGATGAGGGAGGGGAGGGGAATGAGGGGGAGGGGGATGAGAGGGGGAGGGGGATGAGGGAGGGGAGGGGAGGAGAATGAAGGAGGGGAGGGGAGGAGAATGAAGGAGGGGAGGGGAGGAGAATGAAGGAGGGGAGGGGAGGAGAATGAAGGAGGGGAGGGGAGGAGAATGAAGGAGGGGAGGGGAGGAGAGGGGAGGGGGAATGAGGGGAGGGAATGAGAGCGGGAGGGGGAAGAGGGAGGGGAGGGGGAAGAGGGAGGGGAGGGGGAAGAGGGAGGGGAGGGGGAAGGGGGAGGGGAGGGGGAAGGGGGAGGGGGAAGAGGGAGGGGAGGGGGAAGAGGGAGGGAGGGGGAAGAGGGAGGGGAGGGGGAATAAGAGAGGGGAGGGGGAATAAGAGAGGGGAGGGGGAATAAGGGAGGGGAGGGGAGGGGAGGGGAGGGGAATGAAGGGAGGGATGAGAGCGGGAGGGGAATGAGGGAGGGGAGGGGAATGAGGGAGGGGAGGGGAATGAGGGAGGGGATGAGGGGAGGGGAGGGGATGAGGGGAGGGGAGGGGATGAGGGGAGGGGAGGGGAGGGGAGGGGAGGGGAGGGGATGAGGGGAGGGGAGGGAATGAGGGGAGGGGAGGGGAGGGGAGGGGAGGGGAGGGGATGAGGGGAGGGATGAGAGGGAATGAGGGAGGGGAGGGGAGGGGGATGGGGAAGGAAGTGAGGGTGGGGATGAGGGAGGAGGGTGGGGATGAGGGAGGAGTGATGGAGGGGGTGAGGGTGGGGATGAGGGAGGAGGGTGGGGTGATGGAGGGGGTGAGGGTGGGTGTGTGTGTTGGCGTCTGGAGGGGGGAGCGTGGGGGACCCGCTCACTTACCCCGGGCCGTGTCAGCGCTGCGCCTCCGCCGGGAAACTTTCCGCTCCGTCCGCCGCTTCTCACTGAACTGGTCGCAGCCCCAGCGCTCCCGCAGGGCGCACCCTCGGTCCTAGCGCCCGCCGTGTTCCTGCCTCTGCTGCTTGGACCTGTTGAGCGCCTGAATTCAGAACCTTCCATGCAGCAGTCGGAGCCACACCTCCCTCCCCTTCCTCATCCTCTTCACCCCTCCTTCTCTATTTTCTCGCTGCTCACCCGCCCTCCCTCACCTTTCCTCCTTACCCTCCCTCTCCTATCTCATCCTCCCTCCCCTTCTCAGCCTCCTTCACCCCCTTTTCACTTTCTTTCCCCTCCTCAACCTTCCCTCCGCCTACACAGCTTCTGTCATCAGCCTGGTGCTATGGAGTGAGTTGGGAGGCTGCCGAGCACCCTCAGATGTCTGTTCTCTGTGATTCAGTGGGCAGCATTGGGATAGAAGGCTGTGGTTCACCTTCCTTGGGCTCCAAAATCTAGATTGCCATGCCAGTGTAGTACTGAGGGAGTGCAGCACTGTTGGAGATGCTACCTTTCAGGTTGTTGAGACTGAATCTACACCTGTCGTCTCAAAAAGATCCAAAGGTATCATTTTGAACAAGAATAGCAGAGATCTCCCTGGCTTCCTGGCCAGTGTTAATCCCTTGATCAGCATCACTAAAACACATTGTCAGGTCATTATCACATTGTTGTTTGTGGGGGCTTACTGTGCACAAATTGGCTGCCATGTGTCCTATATCAGGGCAGTGACCACTTACTGACTCTCCTTCTCCTGGAGAGCTGGGTGTGGGTGGTATTGGTATTGGTTTATTATTGGCACGTACCAAGGTACAGTGAAAAACTTGTCTTGCATATCGTTCGTACAGATCGATTCATTACACAGTGCCTTGAGGTAGTACAGAGTGCATTGAGGTAGTACAGGGTAAAAACAATAACAGAATACAGAGTAAAGTGTCACAGCTACAGGGAAGTGCAGTGCAGGTAAACAATAAGGTGCAAGGCCACAACACGGTAGATTTTGAGGTCAAGAGTCCATCTCATCATATAAGGGAACCATTCAATAGTCTTATCACCGTGGGATAGAAGCTGTCCTTGAGCCTGGTGGTATGTGCCCTCAAGCTCCTGTATCTTCTGCCTGATGGGAGAGGAGAGAAGAGAGAATGACCTGGGTGGGTGGGGTCTTTGATTATGCTGGCTGCTTCACCAAGGCAGCGGGAGGTATAGACAGAGTCCATGGAGGGGAGGCTGGTTTGTGTGGTGCACTGGGCTGTGTCTACAACTCTCTGCAGTTTCTGAGTCAACCAAACAAATCAATGATTGGCGAAGGCTCTTTGTTTTGAACTGCGGGAAAGGAAGAAAGAAAGATTTGCTTGCTTCAAGACTGAATTCCTCCAGCATCATAGTGTTTTTCATCTAGATTCCAGCCTCTGCAGTCCTTTGTTTCTCTAAGAAAGATTTGCATTTCTATGGCAGCTGTCACATCCTCGGAAGTCACAAAGACAGTCAATTCAGAGGAGAAATCACTGTGGAAATGCAGGAAATGATACACAAGAAATCACAAATAGCAACACATGAGCAATACAGCTTGGAGGATGAATATTGGCTGGGAATCTGGGAAGGACTCATGCCCTTGTCAGAAGGAGCACCTTGAGATCTTTAAGGTCCATCAGAGAGGTCAGCCAGCCCTCATCTGCTGTCTCAGTTGCAGGGTCGAACAGTGTGTATGGGTCCCATGATCTTGTCAATATTCAAGCCACCAAACAAGAAAGCCTTCTCTCGGACATGCACTGGGCACTCTGCTCTATGCGCCTTGTTCCCCTATGGGAGGTATAACATGCTGTACTCTCCATCAAAGCCCGTTCAATTCTTACCCCGGCGCTCTCTGGGTGGAGTTTGCATGTTCTCCTGTGTTGCTCCAAGCATAGGCGCAGACTCAACGGGCCTAGTGACCTCCTTCAATGTCAAAAGGAAGACTTGACAAAACATTATATAAGGTATTGGCCTGCACAAAAGATTGACTTAAATTTGGAGATTACGACTATATCACAATCGTTGTTACTCGTACTAGGGGAGGAGGGAGCTCAGGGGTGCGGCTGGTGTTGTCTAATAAAGCTGTTTTCTCTCCCTCTGTTTCCTGCATCTTTCTCCCACTAAACTCAGAGTCAAAGCTGCAAGAGAGGAATAATTATGTTCAGCCTATGTGGAGCATTTCCTGTGTCTCTCATCAGTTCATGAGTCTCGGGCGCAGTCGAGATTACCAGCACTTCTGTTTTCCAAAAATAACTCACGCAGTCCTCTCTCCTCTTCATTTATAGTCTCGCTTTCGCACCTGGGCAGGTTCAGCCCACACACAGTCAAAGGCAACATAACCACTCGTATTTATCCTGTTATAGATTTCATGCTTATCAGCCTTATGTAAATCCTTAGTGGGGGCAGGTTAGATACACTGTCCCTCTACACTGTCCTGTTGCACACTCTTAGCAGGACAGTACTGTCCTGCTGCACAGTCCCAGGACTTGGATCCTGTGGGGCAGGCTTGACTTTGGTACCAAGACCTTGGACATTGTAAAGGAAGGTCCAAGCCTCACCTTGGAACTTCACACCTCACTGAACACAGAAGATAGAACAGTACAGCACAGGAACAGGCTCTTCGGTCCACAATGTTGTGCTGAACTAGTAACTGAACTAGTAATTAAATGCCTAACTAAACTAATCCCTTCTGCCTACACAATGTCCATATCCCTCTCTGCACATTCATATGCCTATCTAAGAGCCTCTTAAACTCTATCGTATCTACCTCCACCACCACCCCTGGCAGTGCATTCCAGGCACCCACCACTCTCTGTGTAAATCAAAACCTGCCCCACACATCTCCTTTAAATTTACCCCCTCTCTCCTTAAATGCATGCCCTCTGGTATTAGACATTTTGACCCTGGGAAAAAGCTGCCGGCTGTCTACTCTACCTATGCCTCTCATAATCTTATAATCTTCTATCAGGTCTCCCCTCAGCCTCTGCCACTGCAGAGAAAACAACTCAGGTTTGTCCAATCTCTCCTTATAGCACATGCCCTCCAATCCAGGCAGCATCCTGGTGAACCTCTTCTGCACCCTCTCCAAAGCCTCCACAACTTTCCTATAATGGGGCAACCAGAACTGAATGCAATTCTCCAGATCGGGCCTAACCAGAGTTTTATAAAGCTGCAACATAACTTCCTGACTCTTGAACTCAATGCCTTGACTAATAAAGGCAAGCGTGCAATATGCCTTTTATATCACGCTATCAAACTGTGCAACCACTTTGCAAGGAGCTATGGATCAACACTACGTCAACACTGTTAAGGTTCCTGCCACTAACAGTGTACTGTTCCTAGGATGGTGGGGAGACTCACTGACTTCAGGACCTAGGACCATGCTAGGGAAAGCCCAGCTGCACTTGGTGCGTTTACCTCACTGGTAAGGCCCAGTACTCACCTTGGAACCTTGGACCTCGCTAGGAAAAGCTCAGCTCTTGTCCTGGGATCCCAGGCCTCACTGGAGAGGGATCTACCTTTGTCTTGGGACGGGCTTCCCTGGGGAGGACCAACACTTGCGTGGGGACCTTAGACCTCACTGGGGAAGGCCTGGCCCTTGCCTCGGGCCTCCCTGGGGACGGCACAGTCCCTGCCTCTGGATTTTGGACCGCCGGCAGGCTCCCAGTGCTCACCTTGGGGTCTTGGACCTCGCTGGGGAAGAGCCCAGCCCTCCTCGGGACCTCGCGCCTCCCCGGGGAGGGTGGGGTGGGGGGAGGGGGTTGGGGTTGGTGGGGGCTGAACCATCACCTCGGCAACGTTGCAATGCTTACTGCCCCACAGGAGGGGAATCAGAATCAGGTCTATTATCACTGACAGATGTCGTGAAATTTGTTGTTTTGTGGCAGCAGTACAGTGCAAGACAAAGACATGGAAGTTACTTTAAGATAAGATTTCTTCATTAGTAACATGTACATCTAAACACACAGTGAAATACATCTTTTGCGTAGAGTGTTCTGGGGCAGCCCCCAAGCGTTGCCACACTTCCGGCGCCAGCATAGCATGCCCACAACTTCCTAACCCGTACATAGAACATAGAACAGTACAGCACAGAACAGGCTCTTCGGACCACAATGTTGTGCCGGCATAGCTAATCCCTCCTACCTACAGAATTCCCATATCCCTCCATTTTCCTCTCATTCATGTGCCCATCCAAGCCCCTCTTAAAAGCCCCCAATGAATTTGCCTCCACCACCCTATCAGGCAACGCATTCCAGGTATCCTACCCCTCACACCTCTTCTGAACCTACCCCCCTTACCTTTGGAATGTGGGAGGAAACCGGAGCGCCCGGAGGAAACCCACACAGTAACGCGGAGAACGTACAAACTCCTTACAGACAGTGGCCGGAATTGAACCCTGGTCGCTGGCGCTGTAATAGCGTTACGCTAACCACTACATTACTGTGCTTTCATTAACTGTTTCGGTTTGTGATATGACAGATTGTAATCTACTTCTCTTTATGTGATGATCAATATGGAATACTTGGAAATGTTTATTGCAATGGAAGTCTTAAATTTACTTAGTTAAGAGCCATCGTAGCATAAAGTACTCCATATTATCCAAAAACACCATCTGCAACCATATTTACAATGTAAGAGTAAAGCCCCATTAACTGTATCCACTCATTGTATGACAGATTGAAAACTACTTCCTTTATGCAAAGAGCAATGCTGGAGCAATTGGAAATGTTAACCTCAATGTACAATTAACACTGGTCCTGATGCAGGGTTTCGACCCAAAACGTCGACAGTTCCTTTCCCACCACAGATACTGCTCGACCTGCTGAGTTCCTTCAGCAGATTGTTTGTTGCACCAGATTCGAGCACCTGCAGTCTCCTGTGTCTCCAATTACCTGTTTAGTTGATGGCCATTGTAGTAGCAAATGCAGTATCTTATGCCATGGCATCTAACATAAGAGTTCAGCATCATTTTCAAAACTCAATGCAATGCAAGGATTAATGCCCATAAACTGAATCTATTGTATGACAGACTGTAATCTACTTCTCTTTATGTAAAGACCAATGCTGGAGTACTTCAAAATGCTTATTCCCCATAAGACTCAACTCTTTTTAGTTAATAGCCATTGTAGGATAAAGTATTTTATCCTATCCAAAGGCATTTGAGAGTGTGGCCCTGCCTGAAACTTCATTTGCAATGTATGAATCAGCTTCCATCAACTAAAGCTAGTTTGTGTGGTACATTGGTGTTGTGCCAAAATTAAGCAGGATTGTTCACAGATCCAATAGAAATAAGCCTTGGACACACAGTGCTGCACACAACACACCTTATTGCTGTTACAACAAGTGGTACTTATCTCGGAAGCGGGCCTGAGCCCGTTTAACTGCAGCGCCCCGTTCCAATCAGTCCACAGCATCAGCTGCGACCTAACCTGCGGTGAGCCCAAATCCAAGAGACCTCACCACCGGTGTGCTCACTCTGTTATACCCTGGTCACTTCTCTCCGCCCCCACCTGGATCCATCCTTTGTCCAGGTCGACCCATCACATGACCATTGCCTCAGGTACTGCAGGCTCATGTCTGCAGAGACAATCCCTTGGTTACCTAGCACCCAGGTCACCCTTCCCCCCGCGCACACATTTGATCCCAGCAATTGTTCCTTGTGCTCTCTGGCCGACATTTCAGGATTCTTACTACATTGGGAATTACTTTTTTTTCTCTTCACTGTTTTGTATAACTTGTGTAATTTATGTTCTGTGTGTTGTCTGAACCTACATTCCTCTGATGCTGCTGCAAGCAAGTTTCTCATTGTACCTGTGCCTCACCATACTTGTGCACATGACAATAAACTCGACTTGACTTGACTCACTCCATGAGAAGGACAATACTGGAATAATTGGAGATGATCATGTCAATGTATGACTAAGCTCTGTTTAGTTAATAACCACTGTAGTGTCTTATGCTAAGGCATCAAATTGAGAGCATGGTACTATTTGCAAAACTCATTCATAATGTATGAAGCAACTTCTATCAACTGAAACTATTTGTTTTATGACAGATTGTGACGTACTCTTTTTGTGAAGAAGAATATACAAGCAGCATCAAAGGTTTCTCACTGTAAGACTTGTTAATAGCCTTTGTAGTAGAAAGTACTCTGGCTTACGCAAAGACATCAAATTGAGATCGCCCTCCATTTGAAATCTCATTCTCAATGTATGAATTAGCTGCCATCAACTCAACCTATTTCATAGAGCCATAGAGTCATACAGCATGGAAACAGGCCCTTCAGCCCAAATGGGACATGCCGACCAAGATTCCCATCTAAACTAGTCCCATTTGCCTGCGTTTGGCCCATATCCCTCTAAACCTTTCCTATCCATCTACCTGTCCAAGTACCCTTTAAATGTTGTTGATGTACCTGCCTCAACCACTTCCTCTGGCAGCTCATTCCATATACTGACCACCTTCTGGGTGAAAAAGTTGCCCCTCAGGTTCCCATTAAATCTCTCCCCTCTCACCTTAAACCTATGCCTTGATTCCACAACCCTGGGAAAAAGACTGTGCACATTGAGCCTATCTATGCTCTTCATGATTTTATACACCTCTGTAAGATCACCCCTCAGTCTCCTACGCTCCAATGACAAAAGTCCCAACCTCTCTCCATAACTCAGTCCTTCAAGTTTCGGCAACATCCTCCTAAATCTCCTCTGCACTGTCTCCAGCTTATTGGCATCTTTCCTATAGCAGAGTGACCAAAACTGAACACAATATTCCAAATGCAGCCTCACCAATGTCTTGTAAAACTGCAACATAACATCCAAACCTCAATCAGTGCCATGACTGATGAAGGCCAGCCTGCCAGAAGCCTCCTTCACCACTCTGTCTACCTGCGATGCCACTTTCAGGCAACCACGTATTATTTGTTGTATGACTGATTGTAAACTATGTCCTTGTATGTGTAGAGGAATACTGGAGTGCTTGGAAGTGTTTATTTCATTGTAAGACTTCACTCTGTTTAGTTAATAACCAATGTATATAAAGCAATCTAAAGGCATTCCACTTTGTATGTGGCAGAATCTCCAAGGTTCATTCATAGTTTATGAATTAACTTCTATCAACTGAAATATTTGTTGTATGACAGATTGTAATCTACTTTTTATGTGAAGAGCAATGCTGGAATACTTGGAAATAATTAGCTCCCTGTAAGACTTAACCCTGTTTAGTTAATAGCTATTGTAGTGCAAAGTAAATCTTATCCAAAGGCATCTAACATTATGTGCAGCACCATCTGCAGTGTTTACTTGTAGTGTATGTACTAACTTCCAAAAAGCAAACCTTTTTGTTGTATGACAGATTGTATACTGCTATTGCATGTGTGTAGAGGAATACTGGAGTACTGAGAAATGCTTATCTATTTATAAAGCTTCACTCTGTTTGTTAATATCCTTTGGAGTATAAAGTATTCTATCAAATATGAAGGCATCTGCCTTTGTTTGTGGCACCTTCTATAAAGTTCACAAGGAATTATCTTTCCTTGGCAGAATCCATTAGTTGTTTGACAGGTTGTAAACTACTCTTTATGTGCTGGAGTATCTGCAAATGTTATCTCATTATAAGATTTAACTCTGCTTAGTTAATAGCCAATGTATGTAAAGCAAACCATCTTATCAAAGTTAAATGCCTTTAGATAAGTTAATAGCAATTGTGGTATAAAATGCCTGGGCATTGAACTAAAAGTGCAGCACCATCTGCAAAGCTCATTTGCAATGTATGAATGAACTTCCATTGAGTGAATCTGTTAATTGTAGGATCAATTGGAAACTAGTCCTCTTTATGTGAAGAGCATTTCTACAATTCTTGGAGATGTTTAATTTATTGAAAGTTATTACTATTTGGCATATTAAGTAATCTATTATCTACCAAAGGCATCTAACTTTGTGTGTGGAACTATCTGTAAAGTTCATAAGAAAGTATGAATTAATTTCCATCAACTGAATATTTTAGAAGTCGTACCATTGTACAACATGGAAACAGGTCATTTGTCCCAAATTGTTCACACTGACCAGTGGGCACCCTTCTATATTAATCCCATCACCCAGCACTTGGTTCATTGCCGTCTATGCGTAAGCAGTTCAAATACTCATCGAGACACTTCTTAAATGCGACCCAGTTTCAGCCACTTTCTCAGGCAGTGCATTCCACTCTCTGGGTGAAGAAGGCCACAGTCAGATCCCCTCAGGATCGCTTCTCATTTAGCCTAAAGCTATGTCCTCCAGTTTTTTTGTACCTCTGGAATGGGGAAAAATTTCCTGCACTCTACCCTATCTTTTCCCCTCGTAATTTTATATACCTCAGTCATATCCCCTCTTAACCTCCTCTGCTCCTTGGACAACAGACAGCTTCTCGAGCCTCTCCTCATAACTGAACTGCTCCATCCCAGGCAACATCTATTAGTTGCATCATAGATGGGAAACTACTTCTTCTCTTGAAAGGAGCAATGGTGCATTACTTGGGGATGTTTATTTCTTTGTAAGACTTAACTCCACTTAACTAAGAGGATCTTGTATCACAATGGCTATATCTTATCCAAAGGCATCTAACTAAAGGCACCAGCTGTAAATTTAATTTACAATGTATGAATTAAATCCATCACATTGTTGTATGACAGATTGTAAGCTGCTTCTCCTTACATGTAGAGCAATGCTAGAGTACCTGGAAATGATTATGTCAATGTAAGATTTAACTCAATTTAATTAATATCCTTTGGAGTACAAACTAATCTATCTTATCCAAAGGCAATTGCCTGTGGCACCATCTCCAACATTCATTCGAAATGTATGGATTTCATCAATAATTAACCTATGATTCATTTGTGTTTTTTTTAATATCTTATCTATTTGCATCTATACTTTTGGCAATTTTTATCTGGACCTCTCTCCACCCTCTCTGTCATATTTTCGTTTTTTTTATATCTTTCTTTGTCACATGTACATCAAAACACAGTGAAATACACCTGAAATACCGTGTTCTGGGGGCAGCCCGCAAGTGTCACCACGCTTCCGGCGCCAACATAGCATGCCCACAATTTCCTAACCCGTACGCCTTTGCAATGTGGGAGGAAACCAGAGCACCCAGAGGAAACCCACGCAGACACTGGGCCAACATACAAACTCCTTACAGAGAGTGGCCAGAATTGAACCCGGGTCACTGGCACTGTAATAGCGTTACGCCAACCACTGCATTACTATGCCTGCCCTCAAAGGAGTCTATGGTCACTTGTTCTTCAAACTAAAGGTTATCTTCCCAGAATTCTCTATAATGGAAAATAGAATAATCTAACTGCCAGTTAGACCCCTCGTTTTTAAGTTTATTAATGTTTTATCCGTGTTTTATTGTATTCCTCCTTTCCTCACTACAGCTCCAACATGCTGTCATTTGCAAAAGGCAAAGAACAGTGGTCCCAGCACCGATTTTTGTGGAACATTTACCTCCCATGTTTTGCTATTTTAAGCATTGGTATTGGTTTATTATTGTCACTTGTACCGAGGTCTGGTGAAAAACTTGTCTTGCAAACCAGTCGTACAAGTCAATTCATTACAGAGTGCAACGATTATGGTAAGGGTAATGAATAGATCTGTAGAGAGCAGCTTGCAACGAGTCGCCATGCTCCGGCACCACCTTGCACAGTTTAAGCCTCTAACCATGTTCTTTATTTACTATAAAGAGTGAAGAATGAACTACTAATGCGGTGTAGTGGAATATATGTTTGAAAAAACAAAGTGCTGACCTCCACTGGTCAGAGTTAACATTGCAGGCTGATGACCCTTCATCACACCAATGAAAGTTCACAACCTGAAACATTGACTGCTTCACTCTCCACAGACAGAATTATACAGCCTGGAACCAGGCCCTTCAGACCAACCCGTCCATGCTGACCAAGTTGCCTACCTGAGCTAGTCCCATTTGCCTGCACTTAACCCACCCTCTAAACCTCTCCTCTTTCTTCCCCTTCGCCATCAGATTTCTGAATGGTCCATGACCACTACCCCGTTATTCCTTCTTTTTGCACTATTTATTCTTTATTAATCCTTCTCGGGTAAAATTTCTCTCTTAAGTAATTTTCTGTCTTTGCACTGTGCTGCTGCCGCAAAACAACAAATTTCTCATCATTTAAGTCAGAGATAATGAATCTGATTCTGATTTATGTACTTGTCAAAATATCTTTTTAATGTTGTAATTGTACTGACCTCCACCACTTCCTCTGGCAGCTCGTTCCACATACCCACACCCTCTGCCGAAAAAACAGGTCCCCTTTATAATCTTTCCCCCCTTACCTGAAACTTCCCTACCCTGGGAAAAAAACTGTCCATTCACCTTATTAATGGCCCTCATGATTTTACATTCCTCTATATGATGCTCATGTACTTAAAGCCTTTTTTATTTTGGATTCCTATTTACAGCCTTCATATGGCCTAAATCTTTCAATTCCTGACAAAAGGCTTCAGATATGCGTGACTCTGCAGTTAAATATTCACCACAGTCTGCTTTCAGCATCCAGTGACAGCCTCCTACAGATGAGGTCCATGCCTTTTGCAAGTTGAATCTTCACAATGGAAAATTGTGTCAACTGTCTATTTCCCTCCATTGATGCCGCCTCTCCTCCTGAGTTCCTCCAGCAGCTTGTTTTTTGCTCCAGATTCCAGCATCTGCGGTCTCTTGTGCCTTCATTAAGACTGATGCTGCTTCCTGCCCTCACACAGAACTCAAAAATTACCAATACTGCTGGCTCATGCTCACTTTCCTTAATCAGGAAGTCCCCTCTTACATAGTTGACATGACTCTCAACTGCGTCTCCTCTATTTCTCCTGCTTCTGCTCTCACCTGCTCTCTTCCCTCCCAGAGTGAGGATAGGGTTGGCCTTGTCTTCACCTCCCACCCCACCAACCTCCCCATTCAACGGATTCCATAACTACCATCACTTCTCACAGAATTCCACCAACAGAAACATCTTCCCCTCTTATTCCAGTAGACCGTTCTCTGCGATTACCTGCTCCACTCTACTGCTCGCACCAACCAGTCCTCGGGGCACTCCCCCATCCAACTGCAGGAGATTCAACATTGCCACCACCCAGGCACTCAAACACTCATTTCTTCCAGCCTAGTGATCACAAGTCATCTTGACAAAACATCATTCTCTCTGCAACTTAACACATTTGTTTCCTCACTTTTCCAGATCTGATGAAAGATCCCTTGACCTGAAACGTTGACTGTTTCTCTCCCCACTGACCCACTGAACACTCTTTCTGTTTTCATTTTGGATTTTCCAACATCTGCAGTTTTTTTGCACCGATTCACTTAGATTGAGAAGGCAGCATCCATCATTAAGGACCCTCACCATCCGGGACATGCCCTTTTCTCATTAATACCATTGGGGAGGTGGTACAGGAGCCTGAAGACCCACACTCAATGATTCAGGAACAGCTTCTTCCCCTCCACCATCAGATTTCTGAATGGTCCATCGACCTATGGACACAACCTCATCACACCTTTTTTGCACTATTTATTTACTTTTGTAATTTATAGATTTTTATGTCTTTGCACTATACTGTTGCCGCAAAACAACAAATTTCACGTCATATGTCAGTGATAATATTTCTGAATCTGATTCTGAATGGCCGTACCTTTGTCTGTGTTTACAATGGTTAGAATGTGAAGTCTGGAATCACATCAGGTTCCGCTGACTCTCAGAAGAAGACTAAATAGGTATTTTTCTTCTAAACTGTCAAAGTCAAGTTTATAGTCACTTGCACAAGTCCATGTGTGCACAGGTGCAATGAAAACCTTACTTGCAGCAACTTCACAGGCATAGTGCATCAGATAAGTAGCATTCGCAAGGGAAAACATGAATTAAACATAAATTGTGCACAATTTTCACAAGAAAGAACACAACTAGAACAAAAAAAAACAAAGTCCATTAAAGTGCAAAGTGACCAAGTGGTCATAGGTAGCGAATTGGGTTTCCATTTGTCTGTCTCTTGTAATAAATGGTAGCAGAAGAATACTTGCTGATTTCAACTATACATGACATAACTTTATCTTAAAACACTCATCATACTGTTTCATCTTAGAATATAGAACATTACGGCACAGAAACAGGCTATTCGACCCATGATGCTTGTGCCAACCATGACACTTTATTAAACTGCAGTATGATTTTCCCTGAGATTCCATTGTTCTTTAAGCTGTTTTTCTAACCCTTTTTCTAGCTTTATTTTGCCAATATATTTTAATCTACCTTCCTTTTTGTACTTATTTTATTCTTAAGCCACTTTTTACTTATTGATAATCTAAGTCAATGCATATTTTGGTAATAATTCAGGTCTGCCGTTCTAAGTGGATAATTAAGATGTAAGCCAAATATGATCTTTATGTGATATGCCTTTATGATTTCTCTTTTTGTACACGTAACATGAAGAATCACCAATATTTTTGCTAACTGAAGATAATGTATTAATTTGAAGTACTTCATTTGATGTAAGGCAAGCTGAGTGTACAGAACCACATTCACCATTTAATTATTATATTGCATGGAACTTGCACGTTGCAAGCTTAATGTACAATTGTGTGCTGACATGTTCTATATTTGCTTCAATGCACTCAAACTCTATCATGTTTAAGATAATTAACATTGCCCTAAATTTTGTTTGCACTCTCATTGTAAACCTGCTTTGGTTTTGGTTGCCCGTTTGATTTCTCAGATTAATTTTCTTTTTCCTTACTGCTGCAGAGTGTCTATGTGAAACATTACCTATTTTCATGCCTTCTGCAATGACACTGACACAGAAAAAAATGAGCTAGACTCTTCGAGTTGGTCTTTTCTCGAAGGCAAAACAGATAGATAAGATATGAAAGGGCATTCGTCATATCAAAAATAAAGGAAATGTCCTAAGCAGTTGTGACAAATACATTTAGAAGTTTTGCTATAGATCATACATTCATAACCAGTTCATCTTGTCCATGCGGATTATCTTAGAATCGTCTGTTGAACATTCTAAAATCTGAAATCTGAATGAGCTCTATCACAGGATACAATTACAAATGATTGTTACAAATGATAGCAGTTACTTGGTGGTCAGGGAGAAGCTAAGAGTTTCTTTTGTCAATATCTTGAAGAAGGAAGCAAGAAGTGTTCCCATAACTCTGCACAGCTAGTTGTCGACCTATGTCGGTTTTCAGGCATAGGTTATAAATCATTTAATAAATAAGACTTCAGAAAATAACAACTTTTTAACTATATGTAAAGGCTGTTAAATTTTTTTAATTTACAGCATGGTAACAGGCCCTTCCGGCCCAACGAGTCCACACCGCCCATTTTAAACCCAAATTAACCTACCCGTACATCTTCGGAATGTGGGAGGAAAGCGGACCACCCGGAGGAAACCCACGCAGACACGGGAGAGCGTACTAACTCCTTACAGGCAGCGACGGGAATCGAACCCCAATCGCTGGCGCTGTAATAGCGTCGCGCTAACCGCTACGCTACCGTGCCGCCCCATACTGGAACACTTTCCTTTCTCTCTCTCTGTTGAAATGTTAAGCAAAAGTAGTGGTGCAACAGTGTGTCACATGTCCGGAGACCCAGATTCAATGCTGACATCTGGTGCCGTTTGTGCATCCTCCCCGTGCCGTATAGATCTCCTCCAGATACAACAGGTTTCTCCCACATCTCATAAATGTACCGTTGGGTTTAATGGATCCTATAAATTAAACCCTTTTTGCCTCCTGTCCTTTCTTCCACTCCGCCTCACCGATTTCCAACAGACTATCCAACGTTACACAGAGTGTTCAACATTAGCAACACATCACACAGACAAAGGTGGTTATCTTATCTTAATCACCCCGTTATTTCACCATAGCAGAGAAATCCCCTTTGTTCTACCCATCGCCCACCACTACCTTCCCTGCTACCTACACTCACTTGTTTTTACCTCTTTCTCAGTTCTAGCGAAGGGTCCCAGACTTAAAAGATTAACTGATTCTCTCTCCACGGATGCTGCCTGACCTGCTGAGGGTTTCAAAAATGTTCTGTTTTTATTTCAGGTTTCCAGCATCTGCAGCTTTTAAATTTTCTGTAAATTACTTCTCAGGGTAGGTTAGTGGTCAAAACAGCCTAAGGAGAGTTGGTGGGCATGTGAGAGAGAGACTAAGTTGTGGGGTATAGAAAAAGAAAGAGGGAAGGTTGGGATGAATGGGATTGCTTTTATCAGAACTGGAGTGGGCCCAATGCCCTCCTTCAGTGTCCTTCTAAATTAAAGATAAGATAAACCATGACTAGCAAGATTGAACGCAAAAATATCTTGTGGGATTCTCAGTGCAATTCCTTCACTTCTCCTTACCTTTTTTCTCTGTGTGCAGAATGTTTTAATTGGTTTGGAACTTTTTCAAAATAATGTTTATACAGAAGAAAACTAAGTTAAATTAAATTTATCCAAAGATGATATACAAATCAAAAGTGAAAGGAGAAAGACATGGTCCATGCTTTGGCAACCATTTTAGCAAGAATATTAACTTATGCACATATACATACATGCAACACACACACACACACACACACACACACACACACACACACAAAACAACTCAAGCATCCAATTGTCCCCTAAATATTCCAAGGTCTCACATGTGCTATGTGATGTTAACTACTTTTTTATGATGAAGAATTGCTTGCTCTCAATACCAATAAGAAAGCATCCTATCTGGAGGCATCACGGCTTGGTATAGCAACAGTTCTGCCCGTGACTGCAAGACACTGCAAGGAGTTGTGGACACAGCTCTGCTCATCACTGAAACCAACCTCCCCTCCACATGGACTCTGTCTACACTTCTCGCTGCCTCAGTAAAGCAGCCAGCATAATCAAAGACCCCACCCACCCTGGACATTCTCTCTTCTCCCTCTTCCATTCCGGCAGAAGATACAAAAGCCTGAAAGTACATACCACCAGGCTCAAGGACAACTTCTATCCCACTGCTCTAAGACTATTGAACAGTCCCCTAGTACGATAAGATGGACGCTTGGCCTCAAAATCTACCTCATTATGACCTTGCACCTTATTGTCTGCCTGCACTGCACTTTCTCTGTAGCTGTGACACTTTACTCTGCATTCTGTATTGTTTTACCTTGTACTACCTCAATGCACTGTGTATTGAATTGATCTGTACGAACGATATGCAAAATAAGTTTTTCACTGTACCTCAGTACAAGTGACAATAATAAAGCAATTTCAATTCTAAACCTTTCTATTAATAGTCTGCACCTGTATCACATTGACCTACCCTTGCAATTTTCTACAAACAGTTATTCTGTCTTTAGGTTTAACACACTTTAGACTACTTCGCATGCATCTGACCACTTACTTAAAAAAGAAGATGGTACATCCTTTTCATCTAATATGTAATTGCATTATCAAAACATCAAAGAGCTTGAGGTAATGTTTTATTTTGGGGTGGGAGTACTGTTATCTAAGCGAGTGAACCACTGTGTGTCAACAATGATCCATAGGCAAGAATTAACAGCTAATCTGTTTTTAAAGCTGTGATGTTTTCTCAGAGATTCGTCTCTCTTCAATAGAATCGTTAACATCCAGAGGTAGTTATTGTCTTTGCAGAGGCAAAGCATTGTAACACGATCCGCTTATACAGTAATTATGTTTATTAGAAAAGTACTCACATAATTTAAGACATTGCTGTACAAGGTGATAAGAGGCATAAATCAAGTGGACAGTCAGAGACTTTTTCCCAGGGCGAAAATGGCTAACATGAGGGGGCATAATTTTAAGGTGATTGGAGGAAGGTATGGGGGGGGGGATGTCAGAGACAAGTTTTTTTTTACACAGAGAGTGGTGGGTGTGTGGAACGCACTGCCAGCAGAAGTTGTGGGGACATTTAAGAGGCCCTTAGATAGCCACATGAATGATAGAAAAATGGAGGGCTATGTGGGAGGGAAGGTGTTGTGAGTGAAGGGAACAGATTCGAAGGATCTCAGAAGTAAAGGACTCTGAACAGAGTCTGGCAAGGAAGTATTTTACTTACAAAGACAAACACGGGGAAAAGGTAACGGGGGTGACACACAACGCGCACCGGCGATAGCGAGCGAGGGAAAATCGCAACAAGGGTAAGATACACACACGCACACACAACGAACTGGGTGCAAACAATCAAGGAAAAGCAATAGACTACCCACCACCCCTTGACTCAGTGCAGGCACGGCTCCATGCCACCGGGAATACTAACTTGAAATGCTTCTAACCCTGTCGAAGTGCACACCTTACCAGCTCGGTCCCTCCAGCGTCGTTTCACTGATCCTCCGGGGCAACAAAGAGACCGGACCCAGCACATTGTGGCACTCTTTATAGTGCTGGAGGGCTGGGAGGTGCAGCCCAGGTAGTTCAAAAGGGCCAATGGCCTGGTGCCAGCAAACACTAATCGATCACTGGAGGCCAATGGCCTGAGGCCAGGTACAAAGGTGCTTAAAGGGGCCAGTTGTCCGGTGTGCACTGATGGGTGGGGTGGAGCCAAACCTTGATTGACAGTGGTGTGTCTTCTGACCAGGTAGGGGCAGTGTTGTCATGTGACAGCCACGACCCTCCACAATATAGAATAGTTAGATAGATCTTAGAGCAGGATAAAATGTCGGCACAACATCGTGGGCTGAAGGGCCTGTACTGTGCTGTAATGTTCTATGTTCTATTGGGATTGAGTTTCCACAGTGGTCTCCCAATCTCCTGTGGAACTGCATCAAAACATCCTTGTAATATTATAAAGGTCCAGTTGTATTTCTTCCAAGCTTTCAGGTGACAATTCTGTGCAAGAGTGCCAGGCAAGTCTTTTCCATTGGTTTTGTGCCAGTACATCAGACAAGCCAGCACTGCACCCAGACACAAACAACAGTCTGCAGTGGGTCAATGACAGCTGATCATTGGTGATCTCTGTTTGTGGAAAAGTGCCCAGTACCTCATTATAACTGAGTTTGGGAATGCACAAGAACACGAAATAGAAGAGCAGGAGTAGACCGCTCAGTCCCTCAAGCCTGCCTGATATTCAGTACGGTCAGGCCTCATCTCCTTCGGAGACACACAAGACTGCAGATGCTGGAATCTGGAGCAACAACCAATCTGCTGGAGGAACTCAGCGGGTCGAGCAACATCTGTGAGAGAATCATAGCGTCATAGTGTTTTTCATCTAGATTCCAGCATCCGCAGTCCTTTGTAACTCTCCTATAGGTCCTTCTGTGTATACTTAACAAATAAAATATATTTTACTTATATGGGCCATTTGTCAGATTAAGTATTAGCAAATAGCAAACTGATCAGTGGACAAAACTTAATGGTTTTGTAATAAAACTTTAAAAGTGGAATAATTTCCAAATTATTAACATTTGTAGGTCAGGCAAAGGAAATCAGTGGAATGAAAATAGAACATTTCTATCTCAGGCACCTGACCCGCTGCAATAATTTTACACGCCAACGATAAACTGAAAGTTATTCCCCAGAATCGACAAAAACCTGGGTGATAGCATCATGCACTGTTAACAAGGAAGAAAGCAAACAGAATGAGGTAGTGAGATGTTTATACGAAGCTAAAAGTTCCAAAAGTTCTGAGTGTAAGAAGTCAACAAAGTTGTGAATTTTTGTCTGGTGACGATCACCTCATCATTCTTGTATGAAAGTAGGACAAGAGCTTCTTTAAGTCTGGAAGACTTGAAGATCTACACCAGCAGTAGGTCAGTAACAGTAGCCACATGCAGTTTCACGAAAGGATCACCAAGTATCGCTGGGTTTATTTTCTTTGGAATGGAGGAAGCTAAGAGGGGATCTGATAGAGGTAAACAAAATTATGTGAGGCATAGATAGGGTACATAGTGAGAAACTTCTCCTTCTGGAAGAGAAGTCTAAGACCAAAGGGTTAGATTTAAGATTGTAATGCCATTGGCTACCCATTCCCCTGATAGGTCACGTGGTATGCAGGTTCAGGACATTAGTGTTTTCCCCTGACAAGGGCACCGTAAACGTACTAACAAAGTCAGTGCCTTTACTTTCTTAGGAAGTGAAGGAGGTTCAGCTTGTCACCAAACACTCTAACAAACTTCTACAGATGTACTGTTGAAAGTATCCTGACTGGTTGCATCATGGTCTGAACGGCAATTGAAATGCGCAGGATTGTAAGAAGCTGCAGAGAGTGATGGGCTCAGCCCAATATATCACGGGCACATCCCTCCCCACCATCGGGAGTATCTACAGGAGGCGCTGCCTCAAGAAGGCAACATCCATCATCAAAGATCCCCACCATCCGGGCCGTGCCATCTTCTCACAGTTACCATCGGGCAGGAGGTACAGAAGCCTGAAGTCCCACACCACCAGGTTCAGGAACAGTTACTGCCCTTCAACCATTCCATTCTTGAACCAACCTGCACAACCCTAATCACTACCTCAGTACAGCAACACTATGATCACTTTACACTAAAGTGGACTTTGTTCTTTCTTGTTCCAATTGTGTTTTTTCTTGTATAATTTTGTATAATTTATGTTTTTCTTGTGAATGCTGCTTATATGATGCTCTGTGCCTGTGATGCTGCTGCAAGTAAGTCTTTCATTGCACCTGTGCACACATGGACTTGTGCAGATGACAATAAACTCGACTTTGACTTTGAACATGGCTTCTCAAGTCACATGATCACCTGGGCCCCACACCCTGCCATCTCAGACTGGTCCCAGGCTGCAGAAGGAGCAGCCATGTAGGGAAAGGGATCAAATCCCACCAAGTATCTCAGCATGAGGAAGACACCAGGTGATTAAACTTTACATGTGGCTGAAAATAACATTGAAGTAACAATTTTATCTTTCATCCCATCAATACACCCCTGCCAACGTTACAGAAGACAAAATTGAACGTCGGCAGTTTTACAAGTTCTTGTTACAGCAACACCACTGAGCTAACATAGAGACATACAGCTTGGAACCAGGTCCTTCGGCCCACCGAGTCCGTGCCAACCATCAAGTACCCGTTTACATTGATCCTGCACTAATTCCATTTCTTTAATTCTTCCACATTTTCCATCATGTCCCTCAGGATTCTACCCTCACCCACACACTCAGGGCTATTTACAGCGACCAGTTAACCTACCAACCCGCTCACCTTTTGGATGTGGGAGGAAACCGGAGCACCCACACGGTAACAGGGAGAAACATGCAAACTCCACACACACAGCGCCCGAGGTCAGGATTGAACCCGGTATCTCTGGTGCTGTGAGGGCAACGGCACTACCAACTGCGCCACTGTGCCATGCCAAATTTTAAAAATTATTAAAAATTAAATAAAATACTTATAAAAATTTCTAAACATTACAAAAGAAATGAAAAGTGAAATCTTAAAAAAAACATTTTAAAATGATAACAGCACAAATAATTTAAGGAAGTACAAGGTACTTTTTCCCTCTCCTTCCCACAACCCCCACTGGTCCTAAACGCCTATACCACCCATCCTTCAACAAGCCAGCCCATGAGAACACCATCACTGAGTTCAGTGGCTGCATCTTGCTGCCCATTGTGCTGGCCTTCAGCCGTTGAAACTGCAGTATTCCTAGAGCGCGAAACACAGAAATCTGGGATAAAAATAAAAGATGCTGGAAATACTCAGCAGGTCAGGCAGCATCTGAGGGAAAGAGAACCAGTTAATGTTTCAGGATGACGACCCTTTGTCAGAATTGGAAGGAGACAAAAAACTGTAGGGAGGGTGGGAGGAGGGGGGTGTCTCTGATGGTGTGAAACCGGGGTGACCATGGGGATAAGTTGTTAACAATGTTATCTGGTCAATGAGTGAATGGGAGCAGTCAGAGAGTGAGAACGTAGACAAGGGAATGCAGGAGTTGTGAAATGCAGAGCAGGAAGACATGCCCGGCAGGTCAGGGTGGGCCGCCCTCCACTCCCAGAATGATTAGAGACAAAACTGACCACAGGAAATCAAAGCCAAGTCAAAACCGCACGGTTCAGAGTCTAAGCTAGAAGATGCCTTGCAGGCACAGTAGTGTAGCGGTTAGTGTAACGTTTTACAGCGCCAGCAACCCAGGTTCAATTCCGGCCCCTGTCTATAAGGAGTTGGTACATTCTCCCCGTGTCCGCATGGATTTCCTCCGGGTGCTCCGGTTTCCTCCCACATTCCAAAGACATACGGGTTAGGAAGTTGTGGGCATGCTACGTTGGCGCTGGAAGTGTGGCGACACTTGTGGGCTGCCCCCAGAACACTCTACGCAAAAGATGCATTTTACTGTGTGTTTTGATGTACATGTGATTAATAAAGAGATCTTATCTTATTTTAATTGTGTCAGTTGTCATCCTGGTGCAACAAACCATGATCCAGTTTGTGGTCAGTTTGTTGTACCTCTTGTTACTGATGCAATAGAGTGAATGCCCTTCCACACAATGGGAATTGTCAAAATTACGTGTCATCAGAGCTATGAGAAGGTTTTGCCACAAATACCAGAAGCGGAAGATCTTACAGATGGACAAAATCACACCGTGCTGATAAATTTCTCTCTGTATCTTTTCCACTGGTTTTCTACTTCTTGCCCGTCCACCCCAGACATTGACCTGATTCTATTTGCCACCAGGTTTATCACTCACCATTTTTTGGTGTGAGCTGTGAAGACAGAACATTAGCTGGCTTTTCAATTGAGACCACAAGCAAGTCCTCATGCAGTGGAACCTCAGCCACAATCTTCTGGGGAAGCAGATTCCCAACTCATTAGGTAACCTAATGTAGGGCAGAGCCTCTGACAGCACAGGCAGCATAACTGACCTACCTCACACCTTGACTGCCCTGACAGCTGGTGAGGAACTATCACCACATTCACCAGCTGTCAAAGAGAACAGTTCATATACATACAACACACAAAAAATGCCGGAGGAACTCAGCAGGTCAGGCAGCATCTATGGAGGGAAATGAACAGTCGACATTTCGGGCCGAGACCCTTCGTCAGGACTGGATAACTCCAGCACATTTTGTGCGTTGCTCCAGATTTCCAGCATCAGCAGTCTTTCTTGTAATATGGTGCATGAGTATTTTTGTATGCATGTATATAGGTTTATTATTGTCATGTTTACCGAGACACAGTGAAAAGCTTTTGTCTGCATGCCATCCAGACAGATCAGTCCATACATAAGTACATCGAGGCAGTACAAAAGGAAAAATAAAACAGAATGCAGAATATAGTGTTACAGTTACAGAGAAAGTGCAACGCAGGCAGACAAATAAAGTGCAAGGGCCATGAAAATCTAGATTGGGAGATCAAAAGTTCATCTTTAGCATATAAGAGGTCCGTTCAAGAGTCTTATAACAGCGGGATAGAAGCTGTCCTTGAGCCTGGTGGTACGTGTTCTCAAGCTTTTGTATCTTCTGTCAGACGGGAGGGGGGAGAAGAGCGAATGAACAGGGTAGGAGGGGTCTTTGATTATGTTGGCTGCTTTCCCAAGGCAGTGGGGAGTGTAGACGGAGTCAGTGGAGGGGAGGCTGGTTTGTGTGATGGACTGGGCTGCGTTTACAACTCTCTGCAATTTCTTGCAGTCTTGGGCAGAGCAGTTGCCGTACCGAGCTGTGATGTATCTGGATAAGCAAACAGTGTGTTGGAGGAACTAAGTGGGTTACGCAGCATCTGTGGGAGGAAAGAAACTGTCTACGTTTCAGATTGAAACCCTGCAGCCATGTATCCAGATAGGATGCTTTCTCTGATGCATCTGTAAAAATACATTCAAATTGACTCAAATCACATAAAAATGTAAATTAATTTGTATTCTCTTCTTTTTGAATTCAATTATTTCACCACTCTTGAATTAGGTCAGTGGACAGATTTCACAGACTATACTGGGAAATTCAAGATAATCTCAGCAGTTCTGTTGGACTCCATGAGAGTCAAGGGTAGGTGATTAGAGTCTTTCTTCTTGGTGATCATAGTCCAGCACTTCAGTGGTGTGAATGATATTTGCTACTTGTCAGCCCATGCCTACGTGTTGGTTATGTCCTGCTGCCTACAGTTATAAGTTACTTCATTTTCTGCAGAGATGCTAAAGAAATTGAGCATGATGTAATCATTGAAGATGCCCATTTCTGACATGATGGAAGGAAGTTTGTTGAAGGAAGAGTGGTTCATTGAAGGGTGGTTGGGTTTAGGAGACTGCCTTGAGGAACTTCTTCAGCGATGGGGCTGAGTTAATTGACCTCCAGTAATCTTGACTCTGTTCCTTTGTACAATGTATGTCTTCAGTCAGTGGAAAATTCTCCCTATCCTTCCGAGGCTCCTTGATATCAAGGGCTGTTTCATTTACCTCATCTCGGAGTTGACCTCTTTTATCCATGTTTGGACCAAAGTCAGAATGAGGCCTGGAGCCGAGTGGTTCTGGCAAAACCCAAACAGGGCATCACTGGGCAAGTTGTTGGTGAGTAAGTCCCGCGTGATTGATGACACCTTCCAACACTGATAGGGTCATAGTCATAGAGCCATAAAGAGATACAGCACGGAAACAGACTGAGTCGGCACCAACCATCAAGCACCCTCTTACACTAAACCTACACTTGTCCCGTTTGATTCTCCTCACATTCCCATCAATTCCCCTCTGGATTCTATCACTCATCCACATAACTGGGGCAACTTACAGTGGTCAATTAACCTACCAGCCCTCTAGTCTTTGGGATGTGGGAGAAAACCAGAGCAGTGGTGACTGAAAGTAAACTGATAAGGTTATAATCAGATTAGATTTGTTCTAACTTTTGCATTGACCGTATTAAAATTGGTATTTAACATTTTATTTCAAGTGATGTTGGAGATGGAATGAAAACAGGAGAAGCAGAAAAACCTTGTGGAAAATACCTCAGAGTTAACAAAAAAGTCATTGGAATCCTCAAAATGATGCAGTGTCCAGCTCTTCTTAAATTGTGTGTAGGTCTGGTGTTCCTCAGCCTGATATAATTCCACTTAACCACGCAGTTGAGGGAGAAGCTATTAGAATCTTGGTTCCTAAAGCTTCTGCAATTCATGATCTTTCTACAAAAAGTATGAAACAAAAAGATTAAGCTGACAAGTTGATTAGAAAATAGAATGAACTGAAGAGAGAGTGGGCAGAACCATATGCTGCAATTGAAAAAATTCTCAAAATTCAGAAAGGAAACCCTAAGATAAAGAAGGACTCAGTAACCAAATCCAGGGTCGGACTGAGCTCAGGCAACTTGAAGGCTAAGCTCCTGTCTTGTGTTGCATGTGGCTGTTATCTCTGAAACTTGTCCATCCTCCTCCTCAATATATAATAGTAAAATGCAAAACAAATTGCTGGAAGCATACAGAAGGTCAATCAATATTACTTAAAGAGAAAGATTGAGGTAGGATTTTAACAGAGCTGAGAAATGGTGGGTGTGCTGGGGAACCTGCCCATCATCTTACACCCCTCCTCAGTCCGCCAATCACCCCACTCCTTTCTCGTCACTCCCCTTCGCCTCTTTACACCGGCCATTTCGCCTCTCCACTCCCAGTCCTGATGCGGGGTTTCAACCCAAAACATCGAGAATTCCTTTTCCCCCACAGATGCTGCTCGACCCGCTGAGTTCCTCCAGCAGATTGTTTGTTGCTCCAGATTCCAGTGTCTGCAGTCTCATGTGTCTGTCTTGAATTCTATAGAAGTGACCCATGTGTGATAAACACTAATACTGCTTTTCATGTTAAATAAAAATAATTTCCAAACATTTCTTTGATTATGGGTGCTGTTATAATGTCCCTGCAGGGGATACTGTGTAAACTGGAGTGGCAGGATCGCCGGTTGAGACAGGTTAAGAGTACCTGGAGTCCCTGAGAGTTGGGAAAGAAAGGTTTGTTTGTAAACCCTAGCCCCCAAAAATATTCAAGGAGCCGTGCTCTTTGTTGTCCAGTTCTCTGGAATGTGATCTATTCAGAGGTTAAAGATTCCCAGGTCAATGTGAGGGAGCTGTGTAAGCAATCTCCTGTAGAGACAAAGTTCCTATCACCCTTAACTTCCCAGATTCTGGACAACTCCAAGCAATAGATAATTTCTGACATCTTTCCCTCAGTGACTGATTATCTCTTGACTAGTCACATGGATTAGCGAGCACTGTGGGCTTCCTGATGTTTCAGGGAGTGATAGACTGCAGGCACGTGTTGAGAACTCAAGAGCCTTTCATCATTCCCTGAATGTCCAACTTGTCCACTCAAATTCAATGCCGTGCATCTGAGGGTTTCTGACTCTTAATTTTGGGCAATTAACACTGCAGGCCCTACTTCAACATGGAGAGCTGCTCTTGGAGTGATTCCAAGTGAAGGGAGAGTGTAATAGAATCATGGGAGTCACACAGCACAGAAAAAGGCCCTTCAGCCCACCATATCTATGCTGACCTTTTTGTCCATCTTCACTAATCCTGTTAGGACTGTATTCTTCCCTTGCCTATTTAAGTGACTGTCTGAATGGCTCTTAAACATAGTGATTGTACCTGATTCCACAACCTCGTCTAGCAGTGCATTCCAGATATCAACCACTGTCTGCATAAGAAAAAACTGGCCCCTCAGACCCCATTTAGAACTCCTTCATCTCACCTTAAACCTGTGCCCTATTGTCTTTGATACTCCTACCATGGGAAAACAATTTTGACTGTCTACCCTAGCTATGCCTCTCATAACTTTATGTACTTCTATCAGGTCACCGCTCAGCCTCCTTCGCTCTGGGGAAAACAAGCCTAGTCTATCCAATCGATGCACCACAGAAAGCATCCTATCCAGGTGCATCACGGCTTAGTGTGGCAACTGCTCTGCCCGTGACCGCAAGGAACTGCAGAGAGCTGCGGACACAGCTCAGCGCATCGCCGAAACCAGCCTCCCCTCCATGGGGTCTGTCTGTACTTCTCGCTGCCTCAGTAAAGCAGCCAGCACCATCAAAGACACCGCCCACCCAGGACATTCTCTCTTCTCCCCTCTCTCATCGGGCAGAAGATACAAAAACCTGAAAGCACGTACCACCAGGCTCAAGGACAATTTCTATTGTTCCCTAGTACAATAAGATGGACTCTTGACCTCACAATCTACCTCCTTATGACCTTGCACGTTATTGTCTACCTGCACTGCACTTTCTCTGTAACGGTTACATATTACCCTACATTCTGTGATTGTTTTACCTTGTACTACCTCAATGCACTGTGTAATGAATTGATCTGTGCAATCGGTATGCAAGACAAGCTCTTCACTGTACCTTGGTACAAGTGACAATAATAAACCAATTCCAATTCCAATTCCAATTCCAATCCCTTAACTCCAATCCAGACAACATCCTGGTGAATCTCTTCTGCACTCTGTGTTTAGTTTCTTCCTGTTCTCACCTCCTTTCATTCCAGATCCTTGCTCCTCCTCTTAGCCTCATCCACAAGGATGTAACAAATAGTCTCATGGATGTTGAGGGGACATAGTCCCTTCCTTGTATTCCCTACCTTTCAGGCAATTAATCTGTGTGCACTATAGATGCATCAAACCCATACTGTGGTTCAGAGGACAGGTGCCTTTACGGGGTGCGGTACTTGGCATCAAGTCGCAGACGAAATGCTGTTGGGACCACTATTGTTCCCTGACCACACAGCCGGCAGGGGGAACAAGGCACTCTGACCTGACTGCGTGCCAAGACGTTTCCACGACGATTGTCCATACTTCACTGGTTTAAGAAAGTGTGGATTAACTAGGCACCTGCTTAGAAAGGAAAGAACTTCTGCCAGTTTTACAACAACAGTGCTGAGAAATACTAATAAAGCAAGTTCGATTTGATTTTACTTCCCAGTTTCTACAAGGCAGAAGAAAATTAAAAGGTAAAATCCCACGCTATGGGTTCTCGGCTTTGGAAACACACATTTGCTTGGTCTAAGTTTGTTCAGATAGCGACAAGTTTTCCCATTGCTCAGTAGTATCCTGGGGTGCTGTCCTCTCCTAGAATAAGCTTAAACACCTTACTTTGCCCACTGGATTTATTGATTGTCAGAGCATAAGATTTTTGAATGATTTTATGAAAAGGGATATAATTAGGTTAGTGCTGACAGAAGTTGTTCCTCTTCCCCACTAATAGCTAAAGCAACTTAACTAGTAACATCTCATGAAATAATAAGCTTGGTTAAATCATAAATTTTGATTAGAATTTCCAGGATGTTTAATTAAATGTTGCGGTGAATGAATTCATTGAATGTTTACAAGTCTTCTATTTACATTATCCATTTGTTTGCTAAATATAAGCAAATCTATAGTACAGTTCTACACATAGCAATTAAAATCTAATGGCCTCTTATCTAATCTCTGCTTTATCTATGATATCTTCCAAAGCAACCCACATTTCAAGGCCTTTGGCTCTAATGTATAATAAGAGGTAGAGGGTTAAGGAAGGAGGGAGGGAAAATGGGGAATTATAGAGCAGTTGGCCTCACAGCAGTAGTAGGGAAAAAAGCTGAATCTCTCATTAAACAGAGTGGAAAACAATTATGGGATAATACCATAAGACCATAAGATATAGGAGCAGAATTAGGCCATTCAGCCCATTGAGTCTGTTCCGCCATTCAATCATGGCTGATTTTTCTTCGACCCCGTTCTCCTGCCTTCTCCCAACCCCCTTACCAATCAAGAACCTATCAATCTCTGCCTTAAATACACCCAATGACTTGGTCTCCACAGCCCTCTGTGGCAATGAATTTCACAGATTCACCACTCTCTGGCTGAAGAAATTCCTCCTCATCTCAGTTCTAAAGGAATGTCCCTTTATCTGATTCTGTGCCCTCGGATCCTAGACTCTCCTACTAATGGAAGCATCCTCTTCACATCCACGCTAACCAGTCCTTTCAGTATCCAGTAGGTTTCAATGAGATCCCCCCCTCATCCTTCGAACTCCATCGAGTACAGGCCCAGAGCCATCAAACGCTCCTCATACGTCAAGCTTTTCACTCCTGTGATCATTCTTGAGAACCTCCTCTGGACCCTTCCCAGGGCCAGCAAATCTTTCCTTAGATACACAGTCCAAAATTGCTCACAATGTTCCAAATGCAGTCTGACCAACATCTTATAAAGCCTCAGCAGTACATCCTTGCTTTTATATTAGAGTCCTCTAAGATTGAGGAAAATCACATTGGCAAGGGAAACAATGTTTGACAAACCTGTTGGAATCTTCTGAGGTTACAACTAGCAGGATAGGTAAGAGCAAGCCAGCTGAAGTGGTGCAGTTGGACTTTCAGAAAACCTTTAGTAAGGTGCCATGCAAGATCATTAAACACAATTAGAGCAGGTGGTACTGGGGGTAATATACTGGGGTAGGCTGAGGGTTGGTTAATGGACAGGAAGCAGAGAGTAGGAATAAATGGGTCATTTTCAGGTTAGGAGGCTGTGACCAGTCAGGAGCAGCAAGGATTGATGCTGGGACCCAACAATTCACAATCTAGATCAATGATTTCAAAGAGGGGATCAAGTGTAATATATCCAAGTCTGCTGACAATACAATGGTAGGCAGTGCAGGTTCAGAGGAGGATGTAAAAAGCTGTTGGGGGATATAGGCAGGATATATGTGCCCACTGATAGTTATTCCATAAGATTTACCAGATCTGAGCTGATTAATGGGGCATGCCTTCCATTAATGGGAATACATTCACTGCCAGCTGATCAAACCCTCTTGTCCTTGGCACACATTGTGGGTTCGACATGTGGAAATATGGGAAGTGACGGTAAATTGATAAATTGGTTTATTATTGTCACATATACTGAGGTACAGTGAAACCGTACCTGCAATGTGCCTTCACTTCTATCTGTAATGCATTGCTAGAGGTAACATGCAACTACCCCTGGTAGTGCATTGGAGGCACCCACCACTCTCTGTGTAAGAAACTTGCCCCACACATCTCCTTTAAACTTTCCTCTCTCACCTTAAATGCATGTCCTCCAATATTTGACATTTCTATCCTGGGAAAAAGATTCTGACTGTCTGCTCTATCTGTGCCTCTCATAATCACATAAACTTCTATCAGGTCTCCCCTCAGCCTCCGACACTCCAGAGAAAACAACCCAAGTTGGTCCAACCTCTGCTTTTAGCTCGTACCTGTAATCCAGGCAGCATCCTGGTAAACCTCTTCTGCATCCTTTCTAAAGCCTCCACATCCCTCATGCAGTGGGGTGACCACTTCAGTCATGTTAGTGACTGATGCAAAATACCTGTTTAATTCTCTGCCATCTCCTTCTCTATTAAATATTGTCCCGATCCATTTTCTAATGGGCCAGCGCTTATTTTGTTTACTTTTTAAAATATCTATAGAAGCTTTGACTACCTGAAATCATGTTTTGTAAAGTGCCACTGGAATTGCATGTAAATTGTAAATTGACTTATTATTGTCACACGTACCAAGGTACAGTGAAAAACTTTGCTTTGCGTGCCATCCATACAGATCATTTCATCACATCAGTACATCGAGGTAGTACAAGGGAAAAGCAATAACAGAATGCAGAATAAAGTGTTACCATAACAGAGAAAGTGCAATGCAGGCAGACAATAAGGTGCAAGGGCCATGATGACGTAGATTGTGAGGTCAAGAGGCATCTTATTGTATAAGAGGTTCATTCAGTAACAGCAGGATAGAAGCTGACCTTGAGCCTGGTGGTACGTACTTTCAGGCTTCTGCCTGATGGGAGGGGGGAGAAGAGAGAATGACTGGCTTGGGTGGGGTCTTTTATTATGCTGGCTGCTTTACCGAGGGAGCGAGAAGTGTAGGCAGAGTCCATGGAGGGGAGGCTGGTTTTCGTGATGTGCTGAGCTGTGTCCACAAGCAGAACCTTGCTGTGTTTGTGTTCAATTCTCCTTGCCGTTAACAATAATATTCTATTAGCTTTCCTAATTACTTGTTGTAGTTACATCCTAGACTGTTGTCATTCATGCTCCAGAGTACACAGATCCTTTGGTAGCCTTGCATCATTTAGATGATATCCTTCTTTTTCATTTTACAGACCAAAATAGTCAATTCCCCACTTTCCCCCATGATACTCCATTTGCCAGATCTTTGCCCCCTCACTTAACCTATCTCTAATCCTTTGTCCTTTTCTCAACTTAAATTCCTCTATTTTCATGTCATCAAAAATTTCAGCAACCAAGACTTGGATATCTTCATTCAAGTCATTAATAAAACTTGTAAAATATTGAGCAACAATCCCCGCACCACATCACATAGCACATCTTGCCAACCCATTCACACCTACCCTCTGTTCCATGTTATCTAGCCAATCTTCTATCCACACTAATACATTGCCTCTTAGATATGAGGTTTTATTTCCTACAATAAACCTTGGGGCAGCACCTTACTATATGCCTTCTGGAAATCTAAATTTTAGTTCATCCACTGGTATCATTTTATCCACAACATATGTAATTCTTCAAATTACTCCAATAAATTGGTCAAACAAATTTCCTTTTCACAAAGCTATACCTGATTACTTTGAACTTTTCAAAGTTCCCTATTATAATCTTGCTCATAATAGCTTCTAGTATTTTCCCTATGACAGATGTTAAGCTAACTGCCTGTAGTTTCCTGCTTTCTGTCTCCCTGCTGTCCTGAATCAAAGAGATAGTTTTGCTTTGACCATAAGACATAGGAGCAGAATTAGGCCATTCAGCCTTTTAAGTCTTCTCCGCGATTCAATCATGGCTGATTTATTTTTCCCTCTCAACCCCATTCTCCTGCCTTCTCCCCGTAACCTTTGAAGCCCTTACTAATCAAGAACCTATCAACCTCCGCTTTAGATATACCCAATGACATGACCTCCACAGCCGTCTATGGCAATGAATTCCACAGATTCACCACCCTCTGGCTAAAGAAATTCCTCCTCATCTAAGTTCTAAAGGGACGCCCTTCTATTCTGAGGCTGCGCCTTCTGGTCCTAGACTCTCCCACTACTGGAAACATCCTCTCCACATCCAGTCTATCCCAACCTTTCAACATCTGGTAGGTTTCAATGAGATTCCCCCTCATCCTTCTAAACTCCAGTGAGTACAGGCCCAGAGCCATCAAACACACCTCATATGTTAACACTTTCATTCCTAGGATCATTCTTGTAAACCTCCTCTGGACCGTCTCCAATATGAGCACATCCTTCCTTAGATATGGGACCCAAAACTGTTCACAATACTCCAAATGTGGTCTGACCAATGCCTTGTAAAGCCCCAGTATTACATCCTTGCTTTTATATTCAAGTCCTCTCGAAATGAATGCTAACATTGCATTTGCCTTCCTTATTACTGACTCAACCTGCAAGTTAACCTTCGAGGAATCCTGCACTAAGAATCCCAAGTCCCTTTGCACCTCTGATTTCTGAATTTGCTCCCCATTTAGAAAATAGTCTAAACATTTATTCCTTCTACCAAAGTGCATGACCGTACACTTCCCTACACTGTATTCCATCTACCACTTCTTTGCCCATTCTCCCAACCTGTCCAAGTCCTTCTGCAGACTCCCTGCTTCCTCAACACTACCTGTCCCTCCACCTATCTCTGTATCATCCACAAACTTGGCCACAGAGCCATCAATTCCATCATCCAGATCATTAACATATAACGTGAAAAGTAGCGGACCCAACACCGACCCCTGCGGAACACCTCGAGTCACCAGCAACCAACCAGAAAAGGCCCCCTTTATTCCCACTCTTTGCCTTCTGCCAGTCAGCCAATCTTCTATCCATGCTGGTACCTTTCCTGCAATACCATGGGCGTTATCTTGTTTAACAGCCTCATGTGCAGCACCTTGTCAAAGGCCTTCTGAAAATCCAAGTGAACAACATCCACTGACTCTCCTTTGTCTATCCTGCCTGTTACTTCCTCAAAGAATTCCAACAGATTTGTCAGGCAAGATCTCCCCTTAAGGAAACCATGCTGACTTCGGCCTATTTTATCAGGAGCTTCCAAGTACCCCGAAACCTCATTCTTAATAATGGACTCTAACATCTTACTAACCATTGAAGTCAGGCTAATCAGCCTATAATTTCCTATCTTTTGCCTCCTTCCCTTCTTAAAGAGTGTAGTGACATTTGTGATTTTCCAGTCGTCCAGAACCATTCCTAACTCCAGTGATTCTTGAGAGATAACTACTACTGCCTCCACAATCTCTTCAGCTACCTCTTTCAGAATCTTGGAGTGTAGTCCATCCGGTCCAGGTGACTTATCCACCTTCAGACCATTCCGTTACCCAAACACCTTCTCCTTAGTAATAGCGACTACACTCACCTCTGCCCCCTGACTGTCTCAAACTTCTGAAATGTTGCTGGTGTCTTCCACAGTGAAGACTGATGCAAAATACTTATTCAGTTCATTGGCCATTTCTTTGTTCCCCATTTCTATCTCTCCAGAGTCATTTTCCAGCAGTCCCATGTCCACTCTTGCCTCTCTTTTACTCGTTATAGATCTGAAAAAACGTTTGGTACCCTCTCTTATATTATTGGCTAGCTTACCTTCATATTTCATCATTTCTCCCATTATTGCTTTTTTAGTTGCCATCTGTTGGTTTTTAAAAGCTTCCCAATCCTCCAGCTTCCCACTAATTTTTGCAATATTGTATGCCCTCTCTTTTGCTTTTACGCTGTCTTTGACTTCCCTTGTCAGCCACGGTTACCTCATCCTCCCTTTAGAATGCTTCTTCTTCTTTGGGATGAACTGATCCCAAATTACTCTTCCGAATTACTCCCAGAAACTCCTGCCATTGCTACCCTCTCGTCATCCCTGCTGGGGTCCCCGTCCAATCAACTTTGGCCAGTTCCTCTCTCATGCCTCTGTAGTTACCTTTACCTTTTTCCAAATCTAATGGAACTTTACGGTAATCTAGGGAATTTTGGAAAATTAAGAGCAATATGTCAACTACCTCACTGACCACTTCTTTTGAAACCCCAGCGTGGACTTCATCAGGACCCAGAGACTGCTCAGTCTGCAGCCTCCAAAATGTCACTATTTGTTTCTGTTCCCACAACTGGCCCTGGCAGCACATTACATGCACCAACCACTCATGTAAAAAAACCTGCCCCACACATCCCCTTTAATCTTTCCCCCTCTCACCTTAAATGCATGTCCTCTAGTATTTGACATTTCCATCCTGGAAAAGAAATTCTGACGGTCTACCCTACCTGTGCCTCTCATAGTCATATAAACACCTATCAGGTCTCCCCTCAGCCTCCGACGCTCCAGAGGAAACAACCCAAGTTTGTCCAACCTCTGCTTTTAGTTTATACCCTGACATCCAGGCAGCATCCTGGTAAACCTCTTCTGCATCCTTCCCAAAGCCCCCACATCCTTCATGCAGTGGGGTGACCACTTCTGTCATGTTAGTGACTGATGCAAGATACCTGTTTAATTCTCAACCATCTCTTTCTTGTCCATTAAATATTGCCCTGATTCATTTTCTAATGGACCAGCACTCACTTTGTCAGCACTACTTTTTTATATATGTTTAGAAGCTTTGACTACCTGAAATCATGTTTTGTAAAGTGCCACTGGAATTGCATGTAAATTGTAAATTGTAAGTGGGTTTATTATTGTCACATGTACTGATGTACAGTGAAAAACTTAGTTTTGCATACCATCCATACAGATCATTTCGTCATATCAGTGCATTGAGGTAGTACAAGGGAAACCACAACAAAATGCAACATGTTTTGCCCTTGCTGAGATTATTCCAGACCACTGCCTAGTCACAGTGTTTGCAGCTCACTGCTGTATTAAGATGCATACCCAAGCTCCACACCCAAGAAGAGGAGAATTCATCTACTTTAACTTCAGCCCATTGGGGCAGACATTGGAGCAGTGGGATTTGCTACCACTGCAGTATTCCACATTAGGTTGTAGGGGCAGATACATTAGGGACATTTAAGAGACTCTTAGACAGACACATGAATGATAGAAAAATAGGGGGCTATGGGGAGGGAAGGGTTAGATAGATCTTAGAGCAGGATAAAATGACGGCACAACATTGTGGGCCGAAGAGCTTGCACTGTGCTGTATTGTTCGATGCTCTCTCAAACCCCTCTAAAGCCCCTGAGCATCTCTTGCCCAGTGAAATTTCTCCTGTCAATTACCTTCACCTCTCTACTCCATCTCTCCCATCACTGCGGCAGCCATTCCAAAAGCAGCAGCACTCACTGGTAGTTGGAAGAGTGCTTGTGTTGAAGAGGGTTGGCACCCGAGGTGGCAGCAGTGAAGCCAAGCACAGGCAGCTGCAAAATCTTGGAATAATCAGAACAACAGCTCCCACTGAATCCAACTCTGTGTGGGAAACCCCAGTGATGGTACGTCAGGGGCTGCCATGCCTGTAGCCATTAAGGTCAAAGCTCTGGAGTTCTGTTTCTAAACCCCAGCACCTCCTGAACTCCCTCCCCTCTAAGCTGCTCCTAAAATCTTGATCGTAAAATCTCCATTGATTTCAACATTTTTGCATTTATCTGTTTTTCTTTCTGTTGGTCCCCATCTGGAATGTTGGCTGAAAACATTGGCCCTCTCACATTAAGCCTAGTGAACAAATGCACAGGAAGAATTAATAATTAATTAATTGCATTTTGAAAGGCAATCTTTTATCAGGGTTCAGAGAGCGCAGCTGTTACTTGCTAATGCTTTATCGGTGATCTTGGTGTTTGATCTCACCGTTTGAGTTTACCCATCCGGGTAACATATGGCACCAGTAACAACAGAGGGAGATAATGTGCTGATATGCACACAGTCTCGTGCCTATATAGCCCAGGACTCCCTCTGATGAACCACTTATTATTCTTGGTGTCAGCAATCCAAGAGGATTGGCGTTCTCTCCTTACCTGCTGTCAGGTTGGTAAATCACAGCCTTAGAGTCACAGAGCCATGGAGTCATACAGCACAGATACAGGTCCTTTGGGTAAACCCGTCCGTGCCAACCAAGTTGCCTAACTAATCTAGTTCTATTTACCTGCATATGACCCATATGCCTCTAAACTTTTCCTATCCATGTACCAGTCCAAATGCCATTTAAAACTTGTCCCCACCTCTACAACTTTCTCTAGCAGCTTGTTCCATATACCCACAGCCTCTCTATGTGAAGATGTTGCCTCTCAGGACCCCTTTAAATTGTTCCCCTCTAGTCTTAGATGGGTAAAGGAAGAAGCTATCTTCTCTCTCACTGATTCCCCTCTCTGCGCTCAGAACATTCTAAAATGATTGAATATCAAGTTTGTTGGCAGAAATGGCATTGGAGGAGCCAAAAAGGGCTAAGTGGTCTCATTCTGTGTGGTTTTCTGTGTGACAGGTATTTAACCTTTCCTGAAATCATTCCTTTTGCAGGTGAAGTTGAAGGAATAATGACGATATTGCTCCTGCTGCTGATTGTGGCTGTTCTGGAGCCCTCTGCTCAGATTTCTGTGAGTTTATTTCTAATTTTCATTTAATTGAAATGACTTTGTCCCTTCTCTCTCGGTTCTTGCTGTGTTTGAGTAGATCACTGTGACTGAACAGTGGACAGAGCAGTCAACTCCCTCCAGAATGTATCTCCATTGGTGTTCTGGTCAATGTAACACTATGTGCAGAATGGCTGGAAGGAGAGGTCTCATGACACTCAGTGGGAAACGACTAAACCTTTTATCTCTTCTAATGTTCCAATGTTGTAGTATTCATCTTGTGGTAAAGAAAAAGTCAAACTCAAGTTTATTGCCATATGTGCAAGTACACGTGTGCACCGGTGCAATGGAAAACTCACTTCCAGCAGCATCACAGGCAGATGGGATCAGATAACTTCAGGTTTCTGTACCTCCTGCCCAAAGGTAGCTGCGAGAAGATGGCATGGCCAGGATGATGGGGATCTTTGACGATGGATGTTGCCTTCTTGAGGCCGCCCCTCCTACAGATACCACCAATGGTGGGAAGGGATGTGCCCGTGATGTATTGGGCTGAGTCCACCACTCTCTGCAGCCTCTTATGTTCGTGAGCATTCGAATTGCCCAGTCAGGATGCTTTTAAAAGGACTGAATGTTGCCTGAGGTTTTCTTACTGACAGTCAGTGTTGCTGTTCAGTCCAGGTGATAAGCTGCATTCTATTCACCAACCAAACTGATTTTACAACTGGGCACTAAATAGTAACAGATTGAAAACTTACATTTAATAATAATTATAAAATATCACCTCAAGCTACACTGAGAGGTGACATACGATCAGCCAGTCAGGGGCAAATCCAAAAGCCCCACTTGGAGTTTTACAGTTCATCAATGCTCAATGCCCCTCCGGCTTTGCCCCCACCTGTCACTACTCCATCTGCTATTTGTGGTGTTGCTGAGGCTTTAGTTCCAATGTTACTGTCTGGGGAGGTGTTAATGTAACTCAGTAAGAATTACTTGGGAACTGCAGCAGCAGAATATTTGCACTGTTACTGACGGTACGTTGATGTGGTTACAGATTCCCAAGGCTGTCAATGGGACAGTTAACAGTGAAGGAGTATGTGTCTGCACAGTGATATTGCCTGATGACACATTCCCAGTGGAAAAAATGGAATATTTGGAAGCAACAACGACGGAGCTCAGTATCAGTGTCCAAAGTGAAATCAGCAAGGTATGGAAATTAATTTACTGTACGTTCCCATTGGAATTTCTTGGTGTGTGCCCTATAACACCAATGAAAGTTGGAAACAGACTGCTCCACAATGTTTCAGTAGGCGCGTTTCTTGATAGGACATTCCTACTCCAGTGACTTGAGCACAAAAACCCAGTTTCCCACATAGCAATGGTTACACATCAAACAGTACCAGCACATTACAACAGCTAGACATTACAACAATAGCTACACGTTACAACAAGAGCTACAAATTACATCAATGGTTGCACATTACAACAGTACCGACACATTACGACAATAGCTACACATTTCAACAACAGCTATGCGTTACAACAAGAGATACACATTACAACAACGGCTACACATTACAACAATAGCTGCTTGCTACAACAGCACTTACACATTGCAACAATGACTACACATTACAACGGTTATGGATTAGAACAATGGCTGCTTGTTACAACTTTGTACACATTACAACAATGGCTACACATTACAAGAATATCTATACAATACAACAGCTAAACATTACAATAATGGTTGCTTGTTACAATAGTATTTACACATTGCAACAAATGACTGCACATTACAACAATAATTGCTTGCTACAGCAGTACTTACACATTACAACAATGCTTTGGGTTAAAATGAAAGTCAACCTCAAAATTCAGGCCTTTTCTTTTAGGATGTAAATGGTTCCTTTGTCTCCGGAGGGGGCTGTAACCCAGGTGTGTTTGCTGTGTTTCTCTGTCCAGGTGCAACAATACGCACAGATTATCTCAATGCACACAGTGAAGCTGCTGAATCTGACACAGCGAGTGGAGAGCATCGAGACAGGAGGCTCCTACACCCAGCTCGACTTTGAGCTGCTTAAACTGGAGATCCAAGAGCTGGTGTCGCTCACCACTCAGCTGAAGGTCACGATCAATGGAAGCAACACCATCATCGAGCAGCTTTACAAAGAGGTCAGAAGGGACACTTCACACACTCAATTCTTCTCATGTCTACAGTGAATGTTTCATTATTGATGAAAGGGGGCTGGTTAATACTGATACAATCACGATAAACTGGAGGTTTCACCGGGACAAGACCACATGTAAACCCATTCAGAAATGCGAATGTGTTTAAATGCTGGTCTAATCTACATCCTCTGTGTTGTTTTTGAAAGAAAAAAAATCAATGTTTTTCAAAAATAATTCTACGTTTTCTGTCATTTAAAAAGTGCTAAAAATTAATCGTTCAAGTTTATAGTCAGGGACATACATACCCAGGGTATAAGTGCCATGAAAATTAGCTTTTTGCAGCAGCAGCACAGTACTTTACAAACATAAAGCATAAATTTAATTTAACATTAATTTAACAAACCATTGAATTATCTTTTTTTTCCAAAACTGAATTGTTTCAAAACATAAAAGAATTCCTGGCACCAGTGAGGAAAATGCCAGTGGGTCCCTGTGAAGCTGCTGGCAATTTACTGGAAAATCTTGGTCAATAACTCGAGATTTAGTTCCTGTTTGGAACAAGACATATCTCAGTGGTCTTGTCACTGCACCGGTTGGTGTGAATTATATCATTTGTGTTTACTTTCTAACTGGTCCTCCCTGTGACATATTCTTGTGCTTCAGATCGAGAACATTTCACTCATCGTCCGCCAGCTGGAATCGTACGACAAGAACAACGTCCTGCAGATCCGCAAGGAGATTACGGCTCTGAAGGAGCGCCTGGCAGAGTGCGAGAAGAACCAGGCTGCAACAAACCCTCCGCCCATTGATTACGGTCAGTTACTGATCAACCTTACGGCAGCTCACTGACGGGGAGGGGGAGGGCAGCCACCACCTGGGTCCGAAGCCCTTTACTGAGTGTAGCACAGAGATATCACTGACAGCCATAAATGTTATTGCAAGGTGTTGGCAGTCACCTGCACTGTGGGTGAATAACACGGTTTATCCCCTGGGATCGCATGAAAGGAGCTGGTTGGAAGTTGGTGTCAGTGTCCTCCCCCATGAACCTCTGACTGCTCCTCCAGGCCGCAGGCATTTCCTTCTCTTCAATGTCTCTGTCTGATTGTTGTTTCCCTTCTGTCTGCTGCCTCCTCTTTCTCTCTATGTTCCTCTCAGGTTTTCCCCCTGTGCTCTCTCTTCTCATGCTCTCCATCCAAGTTCTCTCTCTCTCTCTCTCTCTCCCTCTCTCCCTCTCCCTCTTTATCTCTCTTCCCACCTCTCTCTCTCTCTTTCTCTCTCTCTCTCTCCCTCTCTCCCTCTCCCTCTTTATCTCTCTTCCCACCTCTCTCTCTCTCTCTCTCCCTCTTTATCTCTCTTCCCACCTCTCTCTCTCTCTCTTTCTCTCTCTTTCTCATTCCCTTCCTCTTTAGGTTTCTCTGTTGCCTGTTCTCACTTTAACTTTTTTATTCTCTCTTCCTCTCTCCTTCTCTCACTCTCTCTCTGTCCATACCAAGATCTCTATTTTGTTTCTCTCTCTGTCCACTGTTTTCTCCATCTCTCTCCCCCCCCATCGCTGCACCCTCTCTCTTTCTCTCTCTCCCTGTCCCTTTCACACTCTCTCTGTCTCTCTCTCTCTCCCCCCCGCTCCCACCTCTCTCTCTCTCTTCTCATTCATCCCGTTCTTTGACTACTTTCTCCTGCCACCAATCAACTTTTCCAAGTCATGAGGGGAGAAGGTTAGAAAAAGATCTACAAGACCTGAGAACTGACGGCCATCAAACAATTGAACAGAAAACAATGGCAGGCGACCAGATTATGGGACCATAGCCCACAGCACAGGAGGCCTTTAGTTTCCAAAAGACCCCTCACGCTCAGTCCCACGGTCCAGTTTGTGTCTGTTGCTCTGTAGGTTCCTCACCATCAAGAACCTGTTCAACTTGTTTTTAAAATTGTTTCTAAAATCAGCTGCTATCGCCTCTAGTAAGGTATTAGTTGGTGAGCACAGAATGTCTGTTGCATATCATTCTGTCCAGTGTTCCGCAAGGGGTAGACAAGGTTCTTTTGGTAAGGCTCGTGTCTGCTTTGAATCTGACACCGTCTCAACAGCACCTGAGTTCCAGAATGAGGCTAATGTGAAACAAACAGATCCAACAAGTTTAACGTGGCAAAGCTTTAAGGTGAGAGGGGAAAGATTTAATAGGAACTTGAGGGACAGCTTATTTACACAGAGAGTGATGCGTATATGGAATGAGCTGCCAGATGAAGTGGTGAAGCAGATCCAATAATGACTTTTAAACAACAGTTGGACAGGAACATGGATAGGAAAGGACATGGACCAAATGCATGCAAATGGGACTAGCTTGGATGGGCATCTTAATCGGCATGGACCGGTTGGGCTGAAGGGCCTGTTTCCGTGTTGTATGACTCTGTGACTCCATGTCATGAGAACAAGAAACCAATTCAATTCAGTTCAATTCACTTCACCCAGGAAAACCAAATGAGGGAAAATCCAGTCTCTGGCTACAGGCAGGAATAATGCATGTAAAATAAGAGTGATTACTGTATAATTCTATTTCTATTTATTGACAGGGAGCTGCAAACATGATGGTCTCATCAATATAACAGAGCCTTTCGTGACACAGCTGAACTGGTTGGGATCGAGTTACAGATATGGAGCGTGGGGCAAAGATCCCACTCCCGTGTCCACTAAAAAGGAACTGTATTTTGTGATGCCAAGCAGCAATGAACGAGAATTTGCCACCTTCCGACTGCATCCTTCATACGATGATTTACTGCTCTACAAAAATGGAATTAGCAAAACATTTGGTTATTACGATAAAGCGCAGGGAAGCGGGATGGTTTTATACAACAACTCCTTGTATTACAACTGTTACAACAGTAGGCAAATGTGCAGGTTTAATGTAGACACAGGGACTATCGAGAAATGGACACTGACCAACGCAGCCTACAATAATAGGTTCTCTTATCAGAGTGTTAATTACCAGGACATGGACTTTTCTGTGGATGAAACTGGTCTATGGGTCATTTACTCCACTGAACAAAATGCTGGGAATATGGTTATTAGTAAGATTAACACAACCTTATTCACTGTGGAGAGGACATGGGTCACTAAACAGTTCAAACCTGGTGTGACCAACGCCTTCATGATCTGTGGGGTGTTGTATGCGATTAAACCAGTGAGCACAAAACAGGAGGAGATTTTCTATACGTTTGATACCAGGACTGGTGTGGAAGGTAGGGTTGCTATAAAGATGGATAAAGTGATGGAGACAATACAGAGCGTCAGCTACAACCCCTCCGATCACAAGCTGTACGTCTTCAATGATGGCTACCAGCTGACTTATGATGTGATATTTCAACCTGATCAATAATCATCAATTGAAGCAAAATATCAATCAAGCATTCGCAAACTGATCAGCTGAGGCTGGGAATCACGGGGAAATCAGGGACCAAATTTTAATTTCTGTGGCTGAAGGTCAGGTCACATTTAATCTCCAAGTTAACTTCAAAGTTTAAACAGCAAAACCAATGGTCCTGAAAACTAAAATCACCCTGCATCATCCAAAGTCTGATTAATTCTGTACATTAATTCTACATCATCCAAGGTCTGATTAAACGTCCTGTGTCCAGACCATAGTGAGGATGTTTAATTCAACCCAATTAGTGCTGTGACTGTTTGACTGCAGGGATAGTGCTCCTGCAGGAGGCTACTGCTCCTACAGCTTATGGGTTTCAATGACTACAGTGTCAAGATTACACTGCAGCTGGTGATGCAATTCCACTGACCTTCTATCCAATGTAAGTTTAATCTACTGGGCAGGTGGTAAAGTCAACATGAAGCTGGTTGGCTTCATGCTAGTGGTCACATCAGCTCACTAAATACCCAATTCCTGCTTGAGTTGTGGGGAGATGGTCAGAAACTCAATCCTGGTGGAGGTCTTAATTCATTTCTGAATCTGTCACTGTTTATCACTAATTATCAGATGTAATTCAATATCTTGATGTGGAGATTACACTGCAAAACATATCACATTGATTAATAAAAAGCAGTGGCTACAAAGAGTCTGTGTGTTGCTTGTTGCATTATTTTGTTCTGAGTTTTATATTCAGACCTTTATTCTCATCCAAACACTTGTATATTTCCCCTTCCCATCTCTACCATACCTTGGCCTCATGGACAGATCAAGGCAGGCACTTGGCTGAGGCTATTTCAAGGCCTCCTGTAGACAGTATGCCTGAAAACCCTTGTCATGTCTCTTGTCAGGCAGCATGTATGGAAGCTGACATTTTAGGTCCGGATTTCACCTGGTCCAGATGAAGGATCCTGAGTCAAAATGTCAACTGTTCACAGATGCTGCCTGACCCACTGAGTTCTTCCAGCTTTTTGTTGTTGCACCTTACGCTACCACATCTGTGATGTTCCCTGTTCCATCTCCACATCTGCTCATCAGTGACTGAAAACCTTCCCCAATCCCCTGGAACCTCCAGACACACAGCTTACACCAGGGTCCCCCTCTTCAATCCCACACGTGCAAACCTCCCCTCCTCTGCTGCAACAAATCCCATCTCCTGAGGCCCTGCGTCTGCCAACCTCCATCGCCTCTCAATCCGGTGACATCTGGGCCTGAAGGTTCCCAGACTTTTGAAGCACCCCACAGCTTCACTCCTCCTGGTCTCTCAAACCTCTGAGTTCTGTACACCCAGATTTTTTTTCAGTTTTAATATTCCCCATTTTCCCCCATTATATTCCATTTGCCAGATCTTTGCCCACTCACTTAACCTATCTCTAACCCTCTGTCCTTTATTCAAGTGTTCCTCTATCTTTGCGCCATCTGAAATTTCAGCAACCAAGACTTGGGTGTCTTCACTCAAGTCATTAATAAAACTTGTAAAATATTGAGCAACAATCCCCGCACCACATCACATAGCACATCTTGCCAACCCATTTACACCTACCCTCTGTTCCATGTTACCTAGCCAATCTTCTATCCACACTAAAACATTGCTTCTCAGATATGAGGTTTTATTTTCTGCAATAAACCTTGGGCAGCACCTTACTACATGCCTTCTGGAAATCTAAATTTTAGTGCATCCACTGGTATGATTTTATCCATCACATATGTTATTCTTCAAATTACTCCAATAAATTGGTCAAATAGCTTCTAATATTTTCCCTGTGACAGATGTTAAGCTAACTGCCTATAGTTTCCTTGTTTCTGTCTCCCCCTCGTCCTGAATCAAGGAATCATATTTGCTTTTTCCAGATCTAATGGAACTTTCCCTTAATTTAGGGAATTTTAGAAAATTAAAAGCAATATGCCAATTACCTCACTGGCCACTTCTTTTGAAACCCCAGCGTTTCTCCAGAGACCCAGAGACTTCTCAGTCTGCAGCTTGGACAATTTGCTCAGTACCATTTCCTGGCTGTTTTGTAAGTTCCCTGTGTTCCTTCCTCCCAATCTGCAACCACTTACATAGAACATAGAACAGTATAGCACAGGAACAGGCCCTTCAGCCCACGATGTCTGTGCTGAACACGATGCCCAATTAAACTATATCCCTTCTGCCTGTACATGATCCACATCCCTCCATACCCTGAATATTCATGTATCTATCTAACAGCCTCTTAAATGCCACTATTGTGTCTGCTTCCACCACCACCCCTGGCAGCCCGTTCCAGACCCCTGCAACTCATTGTGTAAAAAACTTGTCCCGCACATCTCCTTCAAACTTTCCCCTCTCACTTTAAATGCATGTCCTCTAGTACTTGGCATTTGCATCCTGGGAAAAAGATTCTGACTGTCTACCCTACCTATTGCATGCCTCTCATAATCATATAAGCTTCTATCAGGTCTCCTCTCAGTCTCCGACGCTCCAGAGAAAACAACCCAAGTTTCTCCAACCTCTGCTTTTAGCTCGTACCCTGACATCCAGGCAGCATCCTGGTAAACCTCTTCTGCATCCTTCCCAAAGTCCCCACATCCTTCATGCAGTGGGGTGACCACTTCTGTCATGTTAGTGACTGATGCAAAATACCTGTTTAATTCTTTACAATCTTCTTCCCTTCCATTTTATTGCCCTTATTCACTTTCTAATGGGCCAGCACTCACTTTGTTCTCTGCTTTTTTATGTATGTTTAGAAGCTTTGACTACCTGAAATCATGTTCTGTAAAGTGCCACTGGAATTGCATGTAAATTGTAAATTGTAAGTGGGTTTATTATTGTCACATGTACTGAGGTACAGTGAAAAACTTAGTTTTGCATGCCATCCATACAGATCATTTCATCACGTCAGTGCATTGAGGTAGTACAAGGGAAACTAACAAAATACAGCATGTTTTGTCCTTGCTGAGATTATTCCAAACCACTTCCAAGTCAGAGTTTGCAGCTCACTGCTGCATTAAGAAGCATACCCAAGCTCCACACCCAAGAAGAGGAGAATTCATCTACTTTTCCTTCGGCCCACTGGGGCAGATATCAGACCAGTGGGATTTGCTACCACTGCAGTATTCCCCATTGTGAGAATGTTGATAGGCTGCACTCCTCACAGACTGCTCCCTAGAACCCTTTAAAGCCCCTGATCATGTCTCCTGTCGGTAACCTTCACCTCTCCATACCATCTCCCCCATCACTGTGGCAGACATTCCAAAAGCAACAGCACTCCCTGGTAGTTGGAAGAGTGCTTGTGTTAAAGAGGGTTGGCGCCCGAGGTGGCAGCAGTGAGGCCAAACACAGGCAGCTGCAAAATCTTGGAATAATCAGAACAACAGCTCCCACTGAACCTAACGTTGCATGGAAAACCCCAATGATGGTACATCAGGGGTCACAATGTCTGTAGTAATTAAGACCAAAGGTCCAGAGTTCTATTCCTAAACCCCAGCACCTCCCGAACTCCCTCACCTCTAAGCTGCTCCTCAAGTCTTGATCGAACCATATCCATTATGTGTCTTGATATTAAATTTGTTGCATTTATGTGTTTTTCTTCCTATTGGTCACATATCCCTCTAAACCTTTCCTATCCATGTACCTGTCCAAATGCCATTTTAAACCTTGTACCTGCCTCTACCACTTTCTCTAGCAGCTCGTTCTGTATACCCACAGCCTCTCTGTGTGAAGATGATGCTTCCCAGATCCCCTTCAAATCTTTCCCCTCTCACCTTAAACCTCTGCCCTCTAGTCTTAGATGGGTAAAGGAAGGAGCTATCTTCTCGCTCACTGATTCCCCTCTCTGCTCTCAGAATGTTCTAAAATGATTGAATGTCAAGTTTGTTGGCAGAAATGGCATTGGAGGAGCCAAAAAGGGCTAAGTGGTCTCATTCTGTGTGGTTTTCTGTGTGACAGGTATTTAACCTTTCCTGAAACCATTCCTTTTGCAGATGAAGTTGAAGGAATAATGACGATATTGTTCCTGCTGCTAATTGTGGCTGTTCTGGAGCCCTCTGCTCAGATTTCTGTGTGATTATTTCTAATTTTCATTTACTTGAAATGATATTGTCCTTTTTCTCTCAGCTCTTGCTGAATTTGAGCAGATCACTGTGACTGAACAGTGGGCAGAGCAGTCAACTCCCTCCAGAATGTATCTCCATTGGTATTCTGGTCAATGTAACACCATGTACAGAATGGCTGGAAGGAGAGGTCTCACGACACTCAGTGGGAAATGACTGAACCTTTTATCTCCTCTAATGTTCCATGCTGTAGTATTCGTCCTGTGGTAAAGAAAAGGTCAAAGTCAAGTTTATTGTCATATGCACAAGTACAAGTACACACAGGTGCAATGAAAAACTTACTTGCAGCAGCATCACAGGCACAGAGGATCAGATAAGCAGCATTCACAAGGAAAAACATAACTTAAACATAAATTATACACAATTTTAACAAGAATGAACACAATGAGAACAAAAAAAAGTCCATCGTAGTGCAACGTGGTCATAGTGTTGCTATACTGAGATAGTGATTAGGTTTGTGCAGGTTAGTTCAATAACCAAATGGTTGAAGGGAAGTAGCTGTTCTTGAACCTGGTGGTGTGGGACTTCCGGTTTCTGTACCTCCTGCCCAATGGTAGCTGCGAGAAGGTGGAATGGTCCGGATGGTGGAGAGCTTTGATGATAGATGTTGCCTTCTTGAGGCAATGTCTCATATAAACAGTACCGATGGTGGGGAGAGATGCGGCCATGAGCGATTGGACTGAGTCCACTACTCTCTGCAGCTTCTTATGTTCCTGAGCATTCGAATTGCCGTTCAGACCATGATGCACCCAGTCAGGATACCTTCAAAAGGACTGAATGTTGCCTGAGGTTTTCTTACTGACCGTCAGTGTTGTTGTTCAGTCCAGGTGATGAGCTGTGTTCTATTTACAAACCTAATTTATTTTACAATTGGGTTCTCTAAATAGTAACGGATTGGAAAATTACATCAATAATAATTATAAAATATCACCTCAAGCTACACTGAGAGGTGACATACGATCAGCCAGTCAGGGGCAAATCCAAAAGCCCCACTTGGAGTTTTACAGTTCATCAATGCTCAATGCCCCTCCGGCTTTGCCCCCACCTGTCACTACTCCATCTGCTATTTATGGTATTACTGAGGCTTTAGTTCCGATGTTACTGTCTGGGGAGGTGTTAATGTAACTCAGTAAGAATTACTTGGGAACTGCAGCAGCAGAATATTCGCACTGTTACTGACGATACGTTGATGTGGTTACAGATTCCCAAGGCTGTCAATGGGACAGTTAACAGTGATGGAGTATGTGTCTGCACAGTGATATTGCCTGATGACACATTCCCAGTGGAAAAAATGGAATATTTGGAAGCAACAACGACAGATCTCAGTATCAGTGTCCAAAGTGAAATCAGCGAGGGAAAGGAACCAAGTTTGTCCATCCTCTGCTTTTTAGCTCGTACCCTGACATCCAGGCAGCATCCTGGTAAACCTCCTCTGCATCCTTCCCAAAGCCCCCCACATCCTTCATGCAGTGGGGTGACCACTTCTGTCATGTTAGTGACTGATGTAAAATACCTCTCTACCATCTCCTCCTTCTCCAGTAAATATTGCTCCGATCCACTTTCTAATGGAACAGTGCTCACTTTGTTAACTCTACATTTTATATGACTTTAGAAACTTTGACTACCTGAAATCACGTTTTGTAAAGTGCCACTGGAATTGCATGCAAATTGTAAGTGGGTTTATTATTGTCACATGTACTGAGGTACAGTGAAAAACTTTGTTTTGCATGCCATCCATACAGATCATTTCATCACATCAGTACGTTGAGATCAAGGGAAAGGCAGACCACTGCCAAGTCACAGAGTTTGCAGTGCCACTCAAAAGAAGAGGAGAATTCATCTGCTTTTCTTTTGACCCACTGGAGCAGACATTGGAGCAGTGGGATTTCCTACCACTGCTCTATTCCCCATTGAGCTCATGGACCCCCTCTAAAGCCCCTGTCGGTAACCTTCACCTCTCCATTCCGTCTCTCCCATCACTGTGGCAGACATTCCAAAAGCAGCAGCACTCCCTGGTAGTTGGAAGAGTGCTTGTGTTAAAGAGGGTTGGCGCCCGAGGTGGCAGCAGTGAAGCCAAGCACAGGCAGCTGCAAAATCTTGGAATAATCAGAACAACAGCTCCCACTGAATCCAACTTTGTGTGGGAAACCCCAGTGATGGTACGTCAGGTGTCACCATGCTTGTAGTCATTAAGGCCAAAGATCTGAGTTCTCTTCCTAAACCCCAGCACCTCCCAAACTCCCTCCCCTCTAAGCTGCTCCTTAAATCGTGATCGAACCATCTCCATTTTGTGGCTTGAGATCAAGTTTGTTGCGTTTATCTGTTTTTCTTCCTATTGTTCCCCTTCTGGAATGTTGGCTGAAAACACTGCCCACACTACGCCCAGTAACCAATTCACGGTGAGATTTGATAATTAATTGCATTTTAAAAAACAAACCTTTTATCAAGGTTCAGAGAGCGCAGCTGTCACTCGCTGATACTTTATTGGTGATCTTGGTGTTTGATCTCACCGTTTGAGTTTACCCATCCGGGTAACATATGGCACCAGTAACAACAGAGGGAGATAATGTGCTGATATGCATACGGTCTCGTGCCTATATAGCCCAGGACTCCCTCTGATGACCCACTTATTATTCTGGGTGTCAGCACTGCAAGAGGCTTGGCGTTCGCTCCTTACCTGCTGTCAGGTTGGTAAATCACAGTCTTAGAGTCATAAAGTTATACAGCACGGAAACAGGACCTTTAGCCCAACTCGTCCATGCCGACCAAGTTTCCTACCTGATCTACTTCCATTTGCTTGCATTTAGCCCACATCCCTCTAAACTTTTCCTATCCACGTAGCTGTTGAAATGCACTTAAACCTTGTACCCGCCTCTACCACTTCCTCTGGCAGCTTGTTCCATATACCCACAGCCTCTCTGTGTGAAGATGTTGCATCTCAGGTCCCCTTTAAATCTTTCCCCTCTCTCATCAAACTCTGCCTTCTGGTTTTAGACTCTCCTGCACTGTGAAAAGGACTGTGACCCATTTACCTTTTCTATGCTCCTCATGTTTTTATATACCTCCTTAGCATCACCCCTCAGCCTCCTACATTCCAACCCATCCAGTCTCTCCTTAAAGCTCAAGCCCACCAGTCTCGGTAACATCCTCATGAATCTTTTTTCCACCCTCTCCATCTTAATAGCACCCTTCTGATAGCTGGGTGACTAGAACTGCATACAATAGTCCAAGTGTGGTCTCTCCGATGTCCTGTACAATAGTAACATGATGTCCAACTCTTGTACTCAACACCCTGACCAGTGATGGCAACGCTGCCAAACACATTCTTCACCATCCTGTCTACCTGCGTCTCCACTTTCAGTGAACTCTGTACTTGCACCCCTAGGTCTCTCTGTTCTACAACACTCTCCAGGGCCCTGCCATTTACTACATCCGTTTTGCCCTGGTTTAACTTAGTTTTGGAAGCAGAGAAGTGTATAGATTATCTGATCAAATTTATTTCAACGGAACTGTTAATCAGGTTTGAACTGGGTGCAATACGGCAGTAATCCAGACTGGTGAGTCAGCCCATTAGAACTTTAACTGCCCGAGTTATGCAGTCAACAGGACCATTGCGACCAAAATCAGTTCTATCCTTAGTCAATGGTCACATGCTTCCTATCAGCTTCATTTAGTAATCATCACACATAGGTGCCTTGAGTGACAACCTATCCGAGGGATTCCATTGACAATAGGGTCTCAGAGCAAGCAGCAGAAGTATCAGGAAGAACTGTAAATGGTCTAAATCTGAAATAAAAACAGCAAGTGCTGGAAATACTCAGTAGGTCAGGCGGCATCTGTGGAGAGAGATGCAGGGTCATCCTTTCAGGTTGGATCCATCGGAACTTGGTAAGATGTAGCAAACAGGCATGTTTTGAGGAGCAGGGAGAAGTGAGGAGAACAAAGGGAATGTGAGTGATAGAGCGGAGATCAAGAGAAAATGGACGGGTCGGATTGGTGCTGGCTGAGGGAGGGTCTTGCAGACTGATGAATGCCTTATCTGTCTGAAGAAGGTGAAATCAGAGGAACGAAAATCAAAAAAAAATGGCAACTAAACAAACACTGCTGAAACTTTGAGGTATAGAATACCACTGTTGTGAAAATCTGAAATAAAAGATAGCATGAAAGCCTAGAGTGGTAATTTTGGTAGTGGTAGATGACAGTAAACCAGATAGAGATGTTCAAACTTGCAAACCCTATTCTGCCGTTGAATTCAAACAAGGGTGATTGAATCTAATAGGTTCCAACTCGCTCTACTTAGCTTTAATGTAACATTCTCTCCATATGTTCCTGTCCCTTTGAGATAAGGAGTAACATTCAATTTTGACTGTATTTTGTATGTCTGCTGGTTGTTCGTGATTTCTGATCACCCTGTAACCCCACAGTTCCTAAATTCTCACAATTCAGAAAATATTCTTCCATAGGTCCAAAATGGGTAACATTGCTATGACTCATACTGAATTTTATGGACAAGAGGGAGTGAGCAGCTGGCAGTAAATGTCTGACTCCGTGAACGTTACCATCTCCTTCCAACCAATTCCCTGCCCAACACAAAGTTCTGAGCAAGACACTGGTAGTTAGCTTCAGATGGGTAAAGGAAAGAGCTAACTTCTTGCTCACTGATTCCCCTCTCTATTCCTGGAAAGAGAACTTTTTAAAATGACTGTGTGTCAAAACAATTCCAAGATTGTTGAGAGAAATGACAATGGAGGAGCCAAAAAGGGCTAAGTGGTCTCATTCTGTGTGGTTTTCTGTGTCACAGGTATTTAACCTTTCCTGAAATCATTCCTTTTGCAGGTGAAGTTGAAGGAAAATGGCGATATTGCTCCTGCTGCTGATTGTGGCTGTTCTGGAGCCCTCTGCTCAGATTTCTGTGAGTTTGTTTCTAATTTTCATTTACCTGAAATGACTTTGTCCCTTCTCTCTCGGTTCTTGCTGTGTTTGAGTAGATCACTGTGACTGAACAGTGGACAGAGCAGTCAACTCCCTCTAGAATGTACCTCCATTGGTGTTCTGGTCAATGTAACACCATGTACAGAATGGCTGGAAGGAGAGGTCTCACGACACTCAGTGGGAAATGACTGAACCTTTTATCTCCTCTAATGTTCCATGCTGTAGTATTCATCTTGTGGTAAAGAAAAAGTCAAAGTCAAGTTTATCGTCATATGCACAAGTACAAGTATACAGGTGCAACGCAAAACTTACTTGCAGCAGCATCACAGGCACAGAGGATCAGATAAGCAGCATTCACAAGGAAAAACATAACTTAAACATAAATTATACACAACTTTAACAATAATGAACACAATTAGAACAAAAAAAACTAAAATCCATTGTAGTTCAAAGTGGTCAAAGTGGTCATAGTGTTGCTGTACTGAGGTAATGATTAGGGTTGTGCAAGTTGGTTCAAGAACTGAATGGTTGAAGGGAAGTAGCTGTTCTTGAACCTGGTAGTGTGGGACTTCAGGCTCTGTACCTCCTGCCCAATGGTAGCTGTGAGAAGATGGCATGGCCCGGATGGTGGGGATCTTTGATGATAGATGTTGCCTTCTTGAGGCAGCGCCTCATGTAGATACTTTCAGTGGTGGGGAGGAATGTGCCTATGATGTATTGGACAGAGTCCACTACTCTCTGCAGCTTCTTACATCCCTGTGCATTCAGATTTCCATACCAGACCATGATGCACCCAGTCAGGATACTCTCAAAAGGACTGAATGTTGCCTGAGGTTTTCTTCCTGACAGTCAGTGTTGCTGTTCAGTCCAGGTGATGAGCTGTGTTCTATTTACAAACCTAATTTATTTTACAATAGGGCCCTAAATAGTAATGGATTGAAAAATTACATTCAATAATAATTATAAGATATCACCTCAAGCTACACTGAGAGGTGACATACGATCAGCCAGTCAGGGGCAAATCCAAAAGCCCCACTTGGAGTTTTACAGTTCATCAATGCTCAATGCCCCTCCGGCTTTGCCCCCACCTGTCACTACTCCATCTGCTATTTGTGGTGTTGCTGAGGCTTTAGTTCCAATGTTACTGTCTGGGGAGGTGTTAATGTAACTCAGTAAGAATTACTTGGGAACTGCAGCAGCAGAGTATTCGCACTGTTACTGACGATACGTTGATGTGGTTACAGATTCCTAAGGCTGTCAATGGGACAGTTAACAGTGATGGAGTATGTGTCTGCACAGTGATATTGCCTGATGACACATTCCCAGTGGAAAAAATGGAATATTTGGAAGCAACAACGACAGATCTCAGTATCAGTGTCCAAAGTGAAATCAGCAAGGTATGGAAATTAATTTACTGTACATTCCCATTGGAATTTCTGGGTGTGTGCCCTATAACAATTATGACTGCTCCAAGATGTTTGAGTACACACATTCCCTACGGGGCATTCCTACCCCAGTGACTTGACCACACACACCCAGTTTCCCATGTTACAATGACGAAACATTGCAACAATGGCTACACATGGCAACAGCTACACATTACAAGAGCTACAGATTTCCTCAATGGCTGCACATTACAACAGCACCTACACATTACAGCAAGAGCTACACATTATAACAAAGGCTACACATTACAATGGCTACACATTACAACAATGGCTGCTTGGTACAACAATGGCTACACATTACAATGGCTACAACACTACAACAATATCTATACAATACAACAGCTACACATTACAATGGCTACACATTACAATGGCTACAACATTACAGCAATATCTGGACAATAAAACAGCTACACATTACAACAATGCTTTGGGTTAAAATGAAAGTCAAACTCAAAATTCAGGCCTTTTCCTCTTGTCTCCGGAGGGAGCTATAACCCAGGTGTGTTTGCTGTGTTTCTCTGTCCAGGTGCAACAATACGCACAGATTATCTCAATGCACACAGTGAAGCTGCTGAATCTGACACAGCGAGTGGAGAGCATCGAGACAGGAAGCTCCTACACCCAGCTTGACTTTGAGCTGCTTAAGCTAGAGATCCAAGAGCTGGTCTCGCTCACCACTCAGCTGAAGGTCACGATCAATGGAAGCAACACCATCATCGAGCAGCTTTACAAAGAGGTCAGGAGGGCACACTTCACACACTCGATTCTCCTTGTGTCTACAGTGAATGTTTTATTATTGATGAAAGGGGGCTGGTTAATACTGATAAAATCACAGTAGACTAGAGGTCTCACCAGGACAAGACCACATGTAAAACCCTTCAGAAATGCGAATGTGTTTAGATATTGGGCTAATCCACATCCTTTTCACAAGTTCCATTGTTTTTGAAAGAAAAAATCAATGTTTTTTCTAAAATAATTCTACATTTTCTGACATTTAAAAGGTGTTAAAATTAATCAAACCAAGTTCAAATTCAACTTCAAGTTTATTGTCAGGGACCTACCTGCCAGGGAATAGATGCCATGAAAATTTGCTTTTTACAGAAACAGCACAGTACGTTACAAACATGACAAACAAAAGTTAATATAAACTTAATTTAACATTAATTTAACAAACCATTGAATTTTTTTTCCAAATGAAATACTTCAAATCATAGAAGAATTAAAACTATCTAAAGGAACGATCTAAAGTTATCGAATACTTACCTTTGTCCCTCACAACAGTTCCTATCCTTCAAATGTGTGGTCGATATCAAGTCTAAGTTGGAACATAAACTTCCAGCAAAACCGCAGCTAACACTGTTCAGGACTTTCACGTCTGCGCATATATAAATGCAGCAATGGTAATTCCTGACACCAGACAGGGAAATGTCAGTGGGTCCCTGTGAAGCTGCTGGCATTATACCGGAAAATCTGGGTCAATAACTCACAGTCAACTACTGGTCTTCTCCCAAGGTCTGTGCGGGGCTAAGTTCCACTTCCCATTCTATCATTGCTGGTCTGGACTCTGGAATGCCCCAGCCTACCCTGTGATGGGAATATCTTCACCAGAAGGCTCAGCACCACCTTCTTAATGGCTAATGGTACCCTTCTTAGTTATCTTCAATGAATTCAGTCCCACACCAACAACCCCTGGAGACACCATTGGCCAAATATTTAACTGGATGAGTCACATAGATACTGTGGCTACAAGGGCAGGTCAGGGGCTGGGTATCCTGCAGTGAGTGACTCACCTCCTGACACAGTAAGTCCTTCCACCGTCTACAAGTCAGGAGTGTGATGGAACACTCTCTACTTGCCTGGATGAGTGAGGCTCCAACAACACTCAAGAGGCTCTACACAATCCTGGATAAAGCAGTTGCTTGTTTGGCATCCCATCAAGCGGCTGCAGTGTGCACCATCTACAAAATGTGCTACAGTTACTTGCCTAGGCTACCTCAAAAGCACCTCCTCTACCCCCACGAAGGGCAACAGATGCAAGGGGGGCACCACCGCTTGCACATTCCCCCCACAGCCGCATGTCAACCAGAGTTGGAAATATATTGCTGATCCTTCATCAGTGCTGGGTCTAAATCCTGGAACTCCCTCCCCAACAGTGCAGTGGGAGCACCTTCACCAGAAGGACCACTGAGAATGAGGCTCACCACCACCCTCTCAAGGGGCATTTAGCGATGGACATTAAATGCTGGCTCCACCTGTGAAGCTCAGACATTGGAAAATAAGTACATTTCAAAAAAATAGATGGTTTCCTTAAAAATTGAAAACCAGCCACTTTTCTCCTTCAGTCTGCACATCCAGGTAGAAGAAATGATTTTTCACGCACTTAGGTCACCTCTGGTCCCAGTTCTCTAGAATAGAGAACTTCAGCCAAAATTGTCAGCCCTGCGGCAAACAGTCGACAGCTCTGGGCAAGGTGGTGCCAACTGCCTGATCAGTGGTCAGGTGATTCCCCTCCTGCTGTTCCCTGTAGCCAGGAGGATTCTTGGCATCGAGATTCGGTTCTGGTTGGAACAAGACATATCTCAGTGGTCTTGTCACTGCACCGGTTGGTGTGAATTATATCATTTGTGTTTACTTTCTAACTGGTCCTCCCTGTGACATATTCTTGTGCTTCAGATTGAGAACATATCACTCATCGTCCACCAGCTGGAATCGTACGACAAGAACAACGTCCTGCAGATCCGCAAGGAGATTGCGGCTCTGAAGGAGCGCCTGGCAGAGTGTGAGAAGAACCAGGCTGCAACAAACCCTCCGCCCATTGATTACGGTCAGTTACTGATCAACCTTACGGCAGCTCACTGACGGGGAGGGGGAGGGCAGCCACCACCTGGGTCCGAAGCCCTTTACTGAGTGTAGCACAGAGATATCACTGACAGCCATAAATGTTATTGCAAGGTGTTGGCAGTCACCTGCACTGTGGGTGAATAACACGGTTTATCCCCTGGGATCGCATGAAAGGAGCTGGTTGGAAGTTGGTGTCAGTGTCCTCCCCCATGAACCTCTGACTGCTCCTCCAGGCCGCAGGCATTTCCTTCTCTTCAATGTCTCTGTCTGATTGTTGTTTCCCTTCTGTCTGCTGCCTCCTCTTTCTCTCTATGTTCCTCTCAGGTTTTCCCCTTGTGCTCTCTCTTCTCATGCTCTCCATCCAAGTTCTCTCTCTCTCTCCCTCTCTCCCTCTCCCTCTTTATCTCTCTTCCCACCTCCCTCTCTCTCTCTCCCTCTTTATCTCTCTTCCCACCTCTCTCTCTCTCTCTCTCTCTCTCTCTCTCTCTCTCTCTCTCTCTCTCTCTCTCTCTCTCTCTCTCTTTCTCCCTCTCTCTCATTCCCTTCTCGTTTAGGTTTCTCTCATGCCTGTTCTCATCTTAACTTTTTCTTTCTCTCTTTCTCCTTCCCCTTCTCTCACTCTCCCCCTGTCCACACCGAGGTGCCTATTGCGTCTCTATTCTCCTGTCACCTCTGTTTTCTCCATCTCTGTCCCTCCATCTCTGCCCCCGCCTCTCTGCCCCTCCCTCTCCCCCTCACACTCTGTCCACTCTATTTTCTCCATTTTTCTCTCTCTCACTCTCTCTCCCTCCATTTCTGCCACCTCTCTCTCTCCTTGTCTCTCTCTCTCAACCTCTCTCTTTATTTCTTTCTCCCATCCCCTTAATTCTCTCTCTACACTTCCCTCTTCCCTCTGACTCTCTCTGTCTCTATATCTTTCTCTCCCACCCCCACCTCTCTCTCTCTCTCTTTTAGTTCATCCCCTTCTTTGACTACTTTCTCCTTCAATCAGCTTTTCCAAATCATGAGGGCAGAAGGTTAGAAAAATATTTACATGACCTGACAACTCACGGCCATCAAACAATTGAACAGAAAACAATGGCAGGCGACCAGATTATGGGACCACAGCCCACAGCACAGGAGGCTTTTGGTTTCCAAAGAACCCCTCACACTCAGTCCCACAGTCCAGTTTGTGTCTGTTGCTCTGTAGGTTCCTCACCCTCAAGAACCTGTTCAACTTGTTTCTAAAATAATTTCTAAAATCAGCTTCCATCACCTCTAGTGAGGTATTGGTTGGTGAATACAGAATGTCTGTTACACATCGTTCTGTCCACTGTTCCACAGGGGGTAGACAGGTTCTTTTGGTAAGGCTTGTGCTGGAGAGATGTGTCTGCTCTGAATCTGACATCAAGTCTCTACAGAATGAGAATAATGCAAAACAAAAAGATCCAGCCAGTTGTAAAAGGGTATTTGTGTCAAGGAAGACTCATTTACAGCTGTTCGTATTCCAGGATACACTCAGCCACCCACCTATCCATTACAAAGGAATTATCTTATGGATCAGACCAGTGGAAATCTCAGGAGCAATACAACCCCTTAATAGACAGAGATAGACAGTTCTATCATTATTATGTAACTGCACCTTGATATGTTTTGGAGAGCCAATTCACCAAGGTTTTTCCATTGGGACAAGACCTCTGACATGATAATATCCAATCAAGGACCCATCTCAACCCAGACATACTCCCTGCTCCCCCCTTTCATCGGGCAGACGATACAAAACCTTGAGAGCACGTACCACCAGGCTCAAGGACAGCTTCTATCCTGCTGTTATCAGACTCCTGAATGGACCTCTTGTACATGAAAGATGAACTCTTGATCTCCCGATCTCCTTCATTGTGGCCCTTGCACTTTATTTGTCTACTAGGAATGAACTTCCTCTGTAACTGTAACATTATATTCTGCATTCTGTTTTCCTTTTTACTACCTTGATGTACTTAAGTATGGAAATGATCTGTCTGGATGGCATGCAAAACAAAAGCTTTTCACTTTATCTCAGTACATGAGACAATAATAAACCAATTCAGTTCAGTTCAATTGGGTATAGCTGGAAATAATGCATGTAAAATAAAAGAGATTACTGTATAATTATATTTCTTTTCATTGACAGGGAGCTGCAACCATGGTGGTCCCCTCAATGTGACCGAGCCTTTCGTGACACAATTGAACTGGAGAGGATTCAGTTATAAGTTTGGAGGGTGGGGCAGGGACCCCTCTCCCTTGCCCCCTAAGGAGGATCTGTACTGGGTAGCACCACTCGCCAATGAACAAAGGCTCGACACTTTCCGACTACATTCTTCGTACGACGACTTACTGCTCTACAAGAATCCAATCGAGAAAACACTTGTGATTCCGGGCCGTTATCGAAACTATAGAAACACGGCGCAGGGAAGCGGGATGGTTTTATACAATAACTCCTTGTATTACAACTGTTACAACACTAGGGACATGTGCAGGTTTAATGTAGACACAGGGGCTGTGGAGAGGGAGACCCTGGTTGATGCAGCCTTCAATAATAAGTTCTCGTATCAGGGTGTTAAGTACCAGGACATGGACTTTGCTGTGGATGAAACCGGTCTATGGGTCATTTACTCCACTGAACAAAATGCTGGGAATATGGTTATTAGTAAAATTAACACAACCTCCTTCACTGTGGAGAGGACATGGGTCACTAAACAGTTCAAACCTGGTGTGACCAACACCTTCATGATCTGCGGGGTGTTGTATGCGATTAGACCAGTGAGCACAAGGATGGAGGAGATTTTCTATACGTTTGATACCAGGACTGGTGTGGAAGGTAGGGTTGCTATAAAGATGGATAAAGTGATGGAGACAATACAGAGCGTCAGCTACAACCCCTCCGATCACAAGCTGTATGTCTACAATGACGGCTACCAGGTGACCTATGACGTGATGTTTCAACCTGATCAATAATCATCAATTGAAGCAAAATATCAATCAAGCATTCGCAAACTGATCAGCTGAGGCTGGGAATCACGGGGAAATCAGGGACCAAATTTTAATTTCTGTGGCTGAAGGTCAGGTCACATTTCATTTCCAAGTTAACTTCAAAGTTCAAACAGCAAAACCAATGGTCCTGAAAACTAAAATCACCCTGCATCATCCAAGGTCTAATTAATTCTGTACATTAATTCTACATCATCCAAGGTCTGATTAAACATCCTGTGTCCAGATCATAGTGAGGATGTTTAATTCAACCCAATTAGTGCTGTGACTGTTTGACTGCAGGGATAGTGCTCCTGCAGGAGGCTACTGCTCCTACAGCTTATGGGTTTCAATGACTACAGTGTCAAGATTACACTGCAGCTGGTGATGCAATTCCACTGACCTTCTATCCAATGTAAGTTTAATCTACTGCGCAGGTGGTAAAGTCAACATGAAGCTGGTTGGCTTCATGCTAGTGGTCACGTCAGCTCACTAAATACCCAATCCCTGCTTGAGTTGTGGGGAGATGGTCAGAAACTCAATCCTGGTGGAGGTCTTAATTCATTTCTGAATCTGTCACTGTTTATCACTAATTATCAGATGTAATTCAATATCTTGATGTGGAGATTACACTGCAAAACATAACACATTGATTAATAAAAAGCAGTGGCTACAAAGAGTCTGTGTGTTGCTGGTTGTCTTATTTTGTTCGGAGTTTTATATTCAGACCTTTATTCTCATCCAAACATTTGTATATTTCCCCTTCCCATCTCTACCATACCTTGGCCTCATGGACAGATCAAAGCAGGCACTTGGTTGGGGCTATCGCAAAGCCTCCTGTAGACAGTATGCCTGAAAACCTTTGTCATGTTTCTTCCAATCCTACCCTCCTTTGGAACTCCTGTGAGAACGTTTCCTACTGGGAGCAGCCAAGAGAAGGTCAACAGCATCCATTGGTGAGTTCAGCACTGCCTCCTGCTCCTTACGTTGCCACGACAGGAATGTCACATTCACTCCTTCATAGTGATTTCGTCGAGGTCCCTAATCCTGATCGGCCCATTCATCACACCTATCACTGAACAGTAATGTTCCCTTGACCTCACCCCTGTATCTCAATCTGTCCAAAGCTTCACCACAAGGTTGCAGGGAGCAGACTCTGGGGACAAAATTGCCACTGAGTTAGTTGGAAATCAGTGATCTCAGCAGATCTAATGAATGGAGGGATCATTTTTGACAAACGAAGATGGAACAGAGACCTGGACCTGGAATAGGCAGCTGGTGATACATTACTTGCTAATTTCTCTGCATATTGACCCAGACAGAACTTCCAACACCTTACATTTCCAGAGGAGACCCAAGAGACTATAGATGCTGGAATCTGGAGCAACCCACAAAAACTGCAGGAAATCAGTGGGTCAGGCAGCATCTGTGGACAGTTGACGTTTTGGGTCAGGATTTCACCTAGTCCAGATAAATTATCTCAATCCGAAATGTTGACCGTCCACAGATGCTGCCTGACCCATTGAGCTCTTCCAGCTTTTTGTTGTTGCACCTTATGCTTCCACGTCTGTGACACCTAGTCCATCCCCACCTCTGCTCATCAGTGGCTGAAAACCTCCATTCCCCTGGATCCTCCAGACACACGGCTTCCACCAGGGTCCCCCTCTTCAATCCCACACGTGCAAATCTCCCCTCCTCTGCTGCAACAAATCCTGTCTCCCGAGGCCCTGCATCTGCCAACCTCCATCGGCTCTCAATCCGGTGACATCTGGGCCTGAAGGTTCTCAGACTTTTGAATCACCCCACTACTTCCCTCCTCCTGGTGTCTCAAACCTCTGAGCTCTGTACACCTACCCAATGACAACAAAAGCAGAAAATGCTGGAAATACTCAGCAGGCCAGACCACATCTGCAGGAGTCAATGTTTCTGGCCTCTGCGTATTTCCAGAATTTACTGCTTTTGTTTCAGTTTTCCAACACCCGCAGTTTTTTTTGATTTTCAGTCACCCAATTCTAACCGTGCCTTCATCTGCCAACACCTCTGCCTTGCCTCTGGAATTCCTTCCTTTAACTTCCTTAATCTCACTACCCCTTCCCCCTCTGGAGTCATGAGACTCTCAGTCCTTCAGCCCACAATGTCTGTGCCAACCTTTTTGCCTGTCTACACTGATCCCATTTTCCTACATTAGAACCATATCCTCCTATACCTTGCCTACTTAAGTAATTCTTAAACTCAGTGAGCGTACCTGATTTCACCACCTCCTCTGGTAGTGCATTCCACATATTAACCACTCTCGGTGTAAAAGAAAACCTTCCCCTCAGATCACCTTTAAAACTTCTCTCTCTCGCCTTAAACCTATGCCGTCTTGTTTTTGATACCTCAACCACAGGAAAAGATGTTGACTCTCCACCCTATCGAAGCCTCTCATAATCTTATATACCTCTGTCAGGTCACCTTTCAGCCTCATTTGTTCCAAGGAAAATAAGTCCAGCCTATCCAATCTCTTCCCATAACTAAAGTCCTCCAATCCTGGCAACATCCTGGTGAATCTCCCCTTCACCCTCTCCAGCGCAACCACATCCTTCCTATTATGTGGTGACCAGAACTGCACACAGTTTTAGGGCGCTCCTTACTTCCATATTTCCCTATGAAGTGGCAGGAGCTCCCTCCACTATCAAGTCTCTGCTGGTTCACAGAATAATTCCATCCCCCCCATTAATTTTGACTATAACTTTTTCCCTCAATTCTGCCACTCACCTACACATGAAGCATGAGTTACAGTAGACTATTAACCTACCAACCTGAATGCCTTTGGGATGTGGGAGGGAACCAGAACACCTGGGGTAAACCAACGCGGTCACAGGGAGAACTTGCAAACTCCGCACAGACGGCACCCAAGGTCAGGATTGAACCTGGGTCTCTGGAGCTGTGAAACAGCAGCACTACCTGCTGTCCCACAGTGTGCCCATCCGTAACCTAAGCTTTTGATAACTGGCTCTAACGTCTGTTGTGAGAAATCCACACGGCTGTCATGTGACAGTAACGACACTGACCCCAGCTAACCGGAGGACAGCATTGCTCCTCTGATCGGAAGTTATACCACTGTCAATCAAGGTGCAGCTCCACCCATCCCTCAGGTGTGAGCGTACCTTTTGCCTCTGAACTTGCCTGACCACTCTGAACTTGCCTGACCAGTACCCTTTGTCCCTGAACCTGCCTGACCATTGGCTGTGGCAGGAACCTTTGGCTTTGACTCCCACACCATTGGCTCGTTTAAATCACAACAGTGAGGCTCCACCCAGCCTCCTAGCACCATAAAAAGGGCTGCCTCCCCTAGCCCTTCCTCTTTTGACGACCCCAGGAGTAGTGAGACAACGCTGCAGAGATCATTGGTAAGAGTGCACCACCACATGGTCAGGCAGCGTTTCACTCAGACTCAGGGAACGTTAAGGGCCATTGCTAGTGTGGGACAGGCATTGAAGTGTTGTATCCTGAAGTTGTACATTGTTATTGTGTGCTTCTTTGTATCTGTGTGTGTGTGTGTGTGTGTGTGTGTGTGCGCGCGCGCGCGCGTGTGTATTTTACCACAGTTGTGATTCCCTCTCGTGTTCACGGTATCCTGTGCGTGAGTGATCGTGTGTCTGTTCCCATCCATTCTGTCCCGCATTTGCCTTTGTGATTAGACGAGTTTTGGTCTACAAAGCTCGTGTCCAGAGTCCTTGATCCTTAAGACAGAAAAAGAACGATTTCACACAATAACGTCTTCTTATTTGGCATTGTCTCTGTTTCTGATTATGCCCACAATATATTGAAGGCACCATATAAGTGAAAGCTACCAATGTTTGAATATAAGATAAGACAAGACAAGACGATAAGATATCTTTATTAGTCACATGTACATCGAAACACACAGTGAAATGCATCTTTTGCATAGAGTGTTCTGGGGGCAGCCCTCAAGTGTCGCCATGCTTCCGGCGCCAACATAGCATGCTCACAACTTCCTAACCCGTACGTCTTTGGAATGTGGGAGGAAACCGGAGCACCCAGAGGAAACCCACACTGAAACAGGGAGAATGTACAAACTCCTAACAAACTCCTAACTCCTAACACATAACTTACACGTGTTCAAAATAAACAACAAAATAACCAATGACACTAGTGTTAAGGTTTGATGACAGTGGGAAGAAGCTGTTGTTGAACCTTGAGGTGTGGGTCTTCAGGCCCCTGTACCTCCTGCCTGACAGCAGCATCGAAGAAGAGGGCACGGCCCGGATGGTGGGGGTCCCTGATGATGGATGTCACCTTCTTGAGACATCTCCTCTTGTAGACGTCCTCGATGGTGGGGACAGCTGTGCCTGTGATGGAACTGGCTGAGTCCACCACTCTCTGTAGCCTCTTCGTTCCTCAGCATTGGCATTTACATAACAGGCCATGACGCAACCAGTCGGAATCCTCTGCACTGTACACCTGTAGAGGTTTGTCAGAGCTTTTGATGACATGCCAAATCTCCTTAAACTTTTAAGAAATTAGAAATGCTGGCGTGGCTTCTTCATGGTTGCATCTATGTGCTGGGCCGAGGATAGATCCTCTGAGATGTTGACTCCCAGGCAGACTAAAAGACCCATTTCTGTGTTGTACAGTTCTATGATTTGTTTCCCTGTGAACCATGGTCATCAATTCCTCCTGATTTTAACGAGTATTAATTTATAGCAGCCGATTAACCCACCAACCTTTGGGATGTGGGAGGAAAGCGGAGCACCCGAGGGAAACCCACACGGTCACAGGGAGAAGGTGCAAACTCCACACAGGCAGTGCCCCAAGTCAGGAATGAACCTGGGTCTCTGGGACTGTGGGGCAGTGGTGCTAACCGCTGTACCACTGTGCTGCCTGCTACATGAACAGGTTTATTTGGCATAATGTGCTCTGAGCTCTCTGAGTGAACCTCCACCATTTTGGTTTGCCAACATTGTATTTTAAGGTAGAGCAGTGTGTTACAGATGGGGCTCGTTATATGCCACATGGAGGTGGAATTATTACAACATTGTACCTGTTGGGTCGCTCCAGGGCCTTGCAGAAGGAACAGGGAAATAAGACTGATTGGATTTCTCTACAAGGAACCAGTAGAGACTCAATAGGCAGAGTGGCCACTTGCAGCATTAACAATTCTACAAGTCAGAGGCATTCAGATTAACGCCAGCCCTTGAATGATCTTCAGAGGTCAGGAAAAGCAAACGAGAAATAGAGCCAACAGTCTACTGGAGGAACAGCAGGTCGAGCAGCATCTGTGGTGGGGAAGGAATTGTCGACACTTCAGATCGAGTACTGATATCATACAATGCAGCCACGTCCCACTCATACAGCACAGAAACAGACCCTTCAGCTCAAACTGACCATCAAGAACCAATTTACCCTATTCTTACACTGCTCCCATTTTATTCTCCCCACATTCCCATTAACTTCCCCCAGATTCTCCAACTCACACAAGCACTAGGGGCCAATCTACAGCAGCCAATTAAGCTACCAACCTGCACGTCTTTGGGATGTGGGAGGAAACTTGAGCACCCCAAGAGAAACCAACACGGTCACAGGGAGAACGTGCAAACTCCACACAGACAGTGCCGGAGTCATAGAGCACTACAGCACAGAAACAGGCCCTTTGGCCTATCTAGTCAATGCCGGCCTGGTTTTCTGCCTTGTCCCATCTACCTGCACCCGGACCATATCCCTCCATACCCCTCTCATCCGGGTAACTATCCAAACTTCTCTTAAACGTTACAATTGAACCCACAGCTACCACTTCCTCTGGCAGCTTGTTCCACACTCACACCACCCTCTGAGTGAAGTAGTTCCCCCTCAGATTCCCCTCAAATATTTCACCTTTCACCTTAAACCTATGACCTCTACTTCTAAGAGTCCTAACCTATTCAACCTTTCCCGAAAACTCAGGTCCTCAAGTCCCAGCGACGTCCATGTAAATTTTCTCTGCACTCTTTCAAGCTTACTAATATCTTTCCTGTAGGTAGGTGACCAGAACTGCACACAATACTCTAAATTTGGCCTCACCATGGAGGTCAGGATCGAACCTGGGTCTCTGGAGCTGTGAGGTGATGGCTGTATTGGCTGTGCCACTGTGCTGCCTGAGGTGTGGGCAATATTATGTGTGTTTGCCTCTGGGTGTGGGTGTGTGTGCATGTGTCTATGACTTTGTCACTAGATAGAGAGAGCTTGCCTTTATGCAACATGTTTTATGGCCCAAGTCTAGGTTATCTGTTTGTTATTTAACCGCACACAAGATGCTGGAGGAGCTCAATGGGTCAGGTACATCTATGAAGGGAAATGGACAGTCAATGTTTTAGACAGGACCCTTCATCTGGACACCTGCTGAGTTCCTCCAGCATCTTGTGTGTTCCTCCAGATTCCAGCATTTTTCCTGGTTGATTGTTCCAAACGTTCCAGCATTTTTCCTGGTTAGACCGTAAGACAAAGGAGCAGAAGTCGGCCATTCGGCCCATCAAGTCTGCTCTGCCATTCTATCGTGACCTGGTCCATTCTCCCATTTAGCCCCACACCCTCACCTTCTCACCATAACCCTTGATGTCCTGGCTACTCAGATACCTATCAATCTCTGCCTTAAATACACCCAATGACTTTGCCTCCACAGCCGCCCGTGGCAACAAATTCCACAGATTCACCACTCTCTGGCTAAAGAAATTTCTCCGCATCTCTGTTCTGAATGGGTGCCCTTCAATCCTGAAGTCGTGCCCTCTTGTACTAGACTCCCCTACCATGGGAAACAACTTTGCCACATCTACTCTGTCCAGGCCTTTTAACATTCGAAATGTTTCTATGAGTTTCCCCCCCATTCTTCTGAACACCAAGGAGTACAGCCCAAGAGCCGTCAAACGTTCCTCATATGTTAACCCTCTCATTCCTGGAATCATTCTAGTGAATCTTCTCTGAACCCTCTCCAACGTCAGCACACCCTTTCTTAAATAAGGAGTCCAAAACTGCACACAGTGCTCCAAGTGAGGTCTTACCAATGCCTTATAGAACCTCAACGTCACATCCCTGCTCTTGTATTCTATTCCTCTAGAAATGAATGTCAACATTGCATTTGCCTTCTTCACCATCGACTCAGCCTGGAGGTTAACTTTTAGGTCTGCACGAGAACTCCCAAGTCCCTTTGCACCTCTGAATTTTGAATTTTCTCCCCATTTAAACAATAGTCTGCCCAGTTATTTCTTCTACCAAAGTGCATGACCATACACTTTCCAACACTGTATTTCATTTGCCACTTCTTTGCCTATTCTCCTAGTCTATCCAAGTCTCTCTGCAGTCTCTCCATTTCCTTAACACTACCCACCCCTCCACCTATCTTTGTATCATCAGCAAACTTAGCCACAAAGCCATTTATTCCATTGGTTGATTGTTCCAAATAAGGGATTTTTTTTTACATTAACTTAAGATATCAACAGGATCTCAGTTTAATATTTCATCCAGAGAAACAATGCAGACACGGAGATGAAGAAAATGCCTTTCACCACCCCCTGCCCCTTGTAAAGGATATGAGGCAGATCAAGTGCAAGGATGCACAATGCCGGTTGACTTCAGGACAGCTCGTTAGAGTGAAATTTCCCCTTCATGTTGAATGTAATCCGCATGGGGAAATTACCAAAAGACAAGGGGATGTTGTGAAAGGAAGTAAATATAGTGTAACGTGGGTAAAGTTGCTTGTAAAGTTAAATCCAGTGCTAACCAGATCAAGGTGGAAGTGGTTGTACCAGTTCTGGAAGCTGTAAGAGATAGGGAATGCTTAATATATAAACAGTTTACACTGGTTAAAGAAACCAACATTGCACAATTTTAGTTTGAACAACTCTTGTCATTTAGTGAATAGAAACTGAGAACATTCTTTCCCCAGCTTTTAAAGAAATCAATAGGCCAGATCACAGCACAACTATTGCCCCATCACAAAGAACGGATACTAGACGTCCCCTACATCTCCCCACTCCCCCAATGCTGCCCCGATAACCCTCATCAATCACAAGGCATAGGAAACAATGTGTTGCGTGCCTCTCGCCTGTTCTGCTGATATCCAGTGAGAAGAACAGCAATACCAGATATTCAGGTTATGGCTAGACCCTCGAGAGTGTGAGGGAGGGAGTGGAGGGAGAGCTCGGTATAGAGAGAGATGCAATGGAGATAAAAAGGAAGAGGAGAGGGAGGGAGGATATAGAGTGGAGTAGAGGGTAGAGAGAGTTGGGGGGGGTGCAAGGGAAGGAGGCAGAGAAAGGGAGGCTGAGGGGATGGAGAGAGAGGGTGGTGAGACCAAGAGAGGGAAGGTGTGATCTTAGGGAGAGGGAATGGAGGTAAGGGAAGTGAGAAAATTGTGGGGAGGGGGGAGGAAGAGAGAGAGAGAGAGAGAGAGAGGAGAGAGGCAAGAGGAAAGGAGAGAGGGAGCAGAGATAGAAAAGAGGAAAGAGGGATTGAGAAGGGAAATGAGAGGGGAAGGGAGGGTAGGGAATGGAAAGGCCTATAGGGATAGGAGATAGACCAAATAGCCAACCTCACCTGGGAACGTTCTGGATCAGACACCTGGATTGGACTCCTTCGAGTGAAAGCCAGACTTGGGTAGTCACCAACTGCTCCCCAGCTACTGGCAGAGGTCAACACCAGGTTGGGGGATACCAGCCCACCTCCAGGTATGGTGGAAACTCTAGAAAGTAACTCCACCGATCCGGATCCAATCCGATATTAACTCATATCCTTCATACCATCCTGACACCGACACTGATTCACATCAGTGTGTTCAGTCATGCAGTCAAACCCAGACGGACACAGACCAGACCCAAACCCATCCATTAGGCTCCGCGCTCCTTTCCCCCAACCATACCTCTCCCATTAACCACTGCTCTTAGTGTGTAGCTTGGCCAGAAGTAATCAATAACAAGGTGAACGGAAGTGGGAACACAGAGTCTGAGGATTGGGGGGTTTGATTAAAGTCGTAGTTAATCACAAATAACTTTTGTAATCACACAACAGCCCTGGTTATCATTTTGTGATTGGATGCGTAGTGTGGGTGAGGGAAGCTGGGATTTGATGTATAATGCAAGCAAGAAGATCTGTCTTGGATGTCTAGTCAGACGAGAGGGGCTGTGATTGGATGTGTAGTGTGGGCAAGGAGGGCTGTGATTGGATGTGTAGTGTGGGCAAGGAGGGCTGTGATTGGATGTGTAGTGTGGGCAAGGAGGGCTGTGATTGGATGTGTAGTGTGGGCAAGGAGGGCTGTGATTGGATGTGTAGTGTGGGCAAGAAGGGCTGTGATTGGATGTGTAGTGTGGGCAAGAAGGGCTGTGATTGGATGGGTAGTGTGGGCAAGGAGGGCTGTGATTGGATGTGTAGTGTGGGCAAGAAGGGCTGTGATTGGATGGGTAGTGTGGGCAAGGAGGGCTGTGATTGGATGTGTGGTGTGGGCAAGGAGGGCTGTGATTGGATGTGTAGTGTGGGCAAGGAGGGCTGTGATTGGATGTGTAGTGTGGGCAAGAGGACCTGTGATTGGATGTGTGGTGCAGGTGAGGGGACTGCAATGAGCCAACTGTGCGGGGCCTGCTCTCATCATTTTCAGATATGGGCACCATTCTCAAGGCTAGCGTTATTTACCCATTGCTGAATGCCCTTGTGAAGGTGACAGTGAGCTGTTCTTGAGCTCTACCTCTAGCTCAGTAAGCTGAGTTCTCACCTCAGTCCAAAAGATGTTGCTGGAAAGATACTTTTTAATGAAATGTTAAACGAAGGCTCTGTCTGCCCTCTCAGGTGAAGAGAGAATGAACTCACAATGAAAGATCAAGATTTGTTTTGACCCCATCTGTTCCTCGAACAGGATCACTAGACCAGATTATAGGGACTTTTTTACATTGAAGCTGGAAAGTAAAGTGGTTGCTCTATTTCCTGCATTATGTAGCTAATTGACTTTATAACAATCTGGAATGACTTGAGATCAAAATACATGGAAGAAAAGTGGAGATTTTCCTTTTACTGCTTTGTTATGAATATGTTCCTGCAACATCTCCATGTTGAGACGGTTTGTGCCAATGAGGGGAGTTGTGATTGGACGTGGTGTGGAGGTGAGAAGGCCTTTGACTGGATGTGCGGTTTCAGCAAGAGAAGTTGTAATTGGATGTGTCGTGTGGACGAGCGAGGTTGTGATTGGACATGTAGTGCAGGTGAGGAGGGATATGATTGGATGCGTGGTTTCAGTGAGAGGGGTTGTGATCGGATATGTAGTGTCACACGACGGGGTGTGATTGGACATGTAGCGCAGGTGAGAAGGGTTATGATTGTGCACGTACTGAAGGAGAGAGGGACTACGATTGGATGTGTAATGCAGGCCAGAGGACCTGTGATGGGATATCTGGTGTGGGCAAGAGGGTCGGCGATGGACCAATTGTGTGAAGCTTGGAGGAATACTTGGAGGTGCTGATGTGCTCATCTACCTGCTGTACAGAGGAGATGTGAAGATTAAATGATCCCTTTGATGGCCGAGGTAACATCAGTATATTTCTCCCATCACTAACGTAAGGTTCTGGTAAAGAAACCACTGACATACCATGTCTTTCCATGCTTAGTGCTACCAATATTCCCTGGCTATGACGGGAAATTGGTCAGAAGTGGGAAGGAACGTTAATTTTGTGTAGAGACAAGGGAAGCTTCTCTCTCCACCTGAGAGGGCAGACAGAGCCTTCGTTTAACATTTCATTAAAAAGTATCTTTCACGGAAAAATTTAACAGAGATGTTCCAGATTATGTGTCAGTGATGGAGACAACAGGAAGAACCTGTTCCAACAAACAGACAGTGACTGAGTGAAGATGTGGATTTCAGACAACAAGAAAACAAAAGACATGTCTGGAGATGCATTCAGTCAGCAGCCTGGTACATTCCAGAATGTGTTGGCTGATAGGCAGTGGAAGCTTTCAAAAGAAATCAACAATATTGGTGTTGTTATTGGTTTATTATTGTCACTTGTACTGAGGTACAGAAAAACCAGTCTTGCATACCGATCGTACAGGTTAATTCATTACACAGTGCAGAACAATTATAGTAAGGGCAATGATTTGAAAGAGATAAATGAACAACCTAGGGTGAAGAGTGATTGAGATTGACTGATACGAGAGCTCTTGTTAAGTGCCAACAAAGACATGATAGGCTTGAAAGCACGTACCAGCAGGCTCAAGGATGGCTTCTATATTAAGGGCAGGCATGGTAGTGTCGCAGTTAGCGTAACGCTATTACAGTGCCAGTGACCCGGGTTCAGTTCCGGCCACTGTCTGTAAGGAGTTTGTACGTTCTCCCCGTGTCTGCGTGTGTTTCCTCCGGGTGCTCTGGTTTCCTCCCACATTCCGAAGGTGTGTGGGTTAGGAAATTGTGGGCATGCCATGTTGGCGCCGGAAGCGTGGCGACACTTGCGGGCTGCCCCAGGACACAACGCAAAAAGATGTATTTCACTGTGTGTTTCGATGTACATGTGACTCGTAAAGATATCTTATCCCATTGTTATCAGAATCATGAACGGAACTCTCAAACGCTAAATTCTTGATGTCCCAATCTCCCTCGTCGTGACCCTTGCGCTTTATTTGTTTACCAGCGCTGCACTTGCTCTGTAGCTGTTACACTATATTCTGCATTGTTTTCTTTTTACCACCTTGACATACTTACGCATGTCATGATCTCCCAGGAAGGCATGAAAACAACATTTTTTTTCCCACTCTACCTCAGTATAGGTGACAATAATAAAAAGCTGGTCAACTTACATTTCTGAATGTAACCTCCCTCCCCCACCTACCCCTGTAAGGTTCATTCTGTTACTTTCTGTCCTCATTGATTGACTGTTGAAACAGTGTTCTTTCCAAGCAACACTGATATGATCTCACCCACAGCTCTGTTTTGATTCACCATTTGACAGCTAAGTTGAGTATTGTCGAGGAAAGAGATAAGTCCCGAGAGGCCTTCCCAACACCGACACAGTTCACAGTTTGTGAAGAGGCACGAGGGCTAAGGATTGATGAGAACACCATACCTTCATTGCGTAGCACAGTATTTCAAGAGGGAATTTCCTCTTGATTCATGGTTTGGGAGTAATATTGGGCAATGTCTTTGGCCCTGCGTGAGTCCACAAATTGGCAGCACTTGTAACTGAAGCCACAGGGTTGTTCCAGCACAAAATCAAACTGCAGATGCTAGAACCTGAAACATTCAGGATCACCTCTGCGGACTGAACATAGGTGCTCCATAAGGGTTATCCTGAGCTTCCTGTTGCATTTTAATTCTCAATTCCACTCCCATTCGGCCCTGTCCGTCAACAGCATCCTCTGCTGCCCTAGCGAGGACCAATGTGAACTATAAGAGATAAGATCTTTATTAGTCACATGTACATCGAAACACACAGTAAAATGCACCTTTTGTGTCGAGTGTTCTGGGGGCAGCCCGCAAATGTCGTCACGCTTCCTGTGCCAGCATAGCATGCCCACAACTTCCAAACCCGTACGTCTTTGGAATGTGGGAGGAAATCAAAGCACCTGGAGGAAACCCACACAGTCATGGGGAGAACGTACAAGCTCCTTACAGACAATGGTGGCAATTGAACCCTGGTCACTAGCGCTGTAATAGCATTATGCTAACCGCTACCCTACCGTGCCTGCGGTTCTACTGTGCTTTCTTCCTTGAACGGTGGCTTTGTAACAAAGCCCTTGACTGCATCTCATCTATTTTCCATGCCTCTGCTCCCTCTCTCCCTCCTCTGGGACAGAACAAGGATAAGAGTTCCCTGGTCCTCATCCACCACCCCACCAGAGTCCGCATTCAATAGATGCAATTTCCACCGTCTTCAAGGAGATTCCCCCTCCATGCACACTTTACCCCCTGTCTCCTTTCACAAGGACTGTTCCCTTCACGACTCCCTGGTCCACTCTTTCATTCCCACCTACCAACCCCCTCCTAACAGTACTTTCCCTTGCAACTGCAGCCAATGCAACGCCTGTCCTTTCACCTCCTCCCTTCTCCAGGGACCCAGTCTTTCCAGGTGAAGCACTGATCTACTTGCACTTCTTCCAACCTAGTGCACTGCATTCGGTGTTCACAGTCTCATCTCCTCTACACTGGGGAAACCAAACACAAACCGGCTGATCACTTTGTGGGACACCTGCATTCACTCCACAGGGGGAATCCTGGGCTTCACCATTGCCTGCCACATGGATTCCTCATCCCACTCCCACTCTGACCTGTTTTGAACTGCAAAGTAAGGTTGGATTGGAAAAAATAGATTAAAACATTTGCCTTGTAGTTCATAATTTTCATTGAATATTCATTCAATTTAAAAATTAAAAAAAATGGGAAGAGTGATTAATCCATGGCTAACGAAGGAAGTTAAGGATAGCACTGTATTAAAAGAAGAGGTTTATACTGTGTGAGTTTGAAGGTATGCTTGAAGATTCAGGGAGTTCTATAAACAGCAGAGGTGACCAAGAAAATGATGAAGAGGAAGTGAGTAAATATGCAAGAAATTTATATTTTTAACTGTATATGAAGGAAGATGATGGCGGAGGTATATGAAGTACCCAAGGGTGCAGAAGCAGGATAAATAACAATAGGAAGTAAGGAAAAGTGTGTAATATTAAACAGATATTCTGCATCTATCACCATAGAAGTACATATCAGAACCTCTGGGGAACCAAAGGTCTAACAACTGAAGAACTTAATGTATTGAATATTAGAAAGAGAAATGATTGCTGGAGCAAGCGAGACTTAATATATTTATTATACAAAATAAGAACACATGGATTTGGCGATACATTATGATGGAGAGTGGATTGTGTAAAGGACAGAGACCAATGGGGAGGAAACTTTGGAGCCTTTCTCAGGTTGGCAGGGCTTTACTGATGGAGCAGTCAGGGCTTGTAGTTATTTACAATCCAGGTTAATGATTTGGATGAATGACAAAGAAATGTGTCTCTTTGGTATCAGCGGTGCGTTGTATTCTGCCTCCAAAATTAATTCTATTAAAGCCTATGAATTACATAAGTAGAATATAAAGGACTGTTACTATCAAATCTGTTTAACACAATCAGCTGGGAGATGAACTTCTGGCACTGCATCCAATTTTGCAGATATTAAAATGAACGCTGAGAAGAATGCAAAAGAGCCACAAAAGATAACATATATATATTTAGTGTACTGTCCTTCATCAATCGTGGAATTGAATTTAGGAACCGAGAGGTAATGTTGCAGCTATATAGGACCTTGGTCAGACCCCACTTGGAGTACTGTGCTCAGTTCTGGTCGCCTCACTACAGGAAGGATGTGGAAGCCATAGAAAGGGTGCAGAGGAGATTTACAAGGATGTTGCCTGGATTGTGGAGCATGCCTAATGAAAACAGGTTGAGGGAACTCGGCCTTTTCTCCTTGGAGCAACGGAGGATGAGGGGGGACCTGAGAGAGGTATCTAAGATGATGAGAGGCATTGATTGTGTGGATAGTCAGAGGCTTCTTCCCAGTGCTGAAATGGTTGCCACAAGAGGACATAGGTTTAAGGTGCTGGGGAGTAGGTATAGAGGAGATGTCAGGGGTAAGTTTTTTACTCAGAGAGTGGTGAGTGTGTGGAATGGGCTGCCGGCAACGGTGGTGGAGGCGGATACGATAGGGTCTTTTAAGAGACTTTTGGATAGGTACATGGAGCTGAGAAAAATAGAGGGCTATGGGTAAGCCTAGTAATTTCTAAGGTAGGGACATGCTCGGCACAGCTTTGTGGGCCGAAGGGCCTGAATTGTGCTGTAGGTTTTCTATGTTTCTATAAATAAGTGGATAGGAAAATAAGAGGTGGAATATAATGGTCTTAGAGCTGCTGCCTCACGGGCAGCCTGACCTCTGCCGCTGTCTGTGTGGAGTTTGCACCTTCTCCCTCTGACTGTTTCCTCTGGGTGCTCCGGTTTCCTCCCACATCCCAAAGACATGGGCTGGTAGGTTAAATGGCCACACTAAAATTTCACCTAGGTGAGTGATAGAATCTGGGGGTGGGGGGGGGGGCGGGGTGTTAATGAGAATGTGGGGTAGTGTAAAGGAGTGCTTGACTGGGACTCAGTGGGCTGAAGGGCCTGTTTCCGTTCTGTATGACTCCATGACACTGTATGAGGCCTGCGATCAATGTGCGCTTCAAACACTGAAGCAGGTTACACCTGGAGGCCCTTGTTTGGTATTTGTTAATGGACCTGATCCAAGCTCGGTCACAGCTGGGGAATCTGTGTCACTCACCTGTCTCTAGCTGGGTGTCCTCTTTAAGAGACTGCTAACAAGCCCACACTCACCCCTTCCTGCCAGCGTCCATCCTCCCCCTCCACAATCAAGGACCCATCCACAATCCACCCTCTATGATATCACCTGTCCAACCTCCTTGGCCTTCTTCAAGAGCCCACCTACTCTCCAAGCAACCTCCAATCTTCATTCCAATGCCCTTCGATTCTCTCTCCTAAACTCCCCCCTTAATCCTCTCTCTCCAACTTCTGACATCATCTCCCCAGCACCCCACATCCTCAGCATCTCACTGTGATCCTCACTCTCCACAATAGGAGGAGGCTATGGAGGGGATTCTACCACTCACGAACCTTAGGCCTTCTGTGCTGGAGAGCACCTGATCCCAGGACACCAAGCCAAGATGAAGGCTGCCAAAGACTAAATTTGGCCTGTAGGCTAGGACTCGAACCATCCTCCTCTGGACTGGTATGTTCAAAACAGCGGTTAATTGTAGCTGTGGCATAATCAGTCGCTCTCACACATCTCTCCAGAATTGTGGGCTTCCGGCCCATTTCAGATTCTTGACCACATCACTTCGACTGCTGGTGTTGTTGAGGGAAGGCTGCAAAAACAAATGTCCTATTTTTGGATGAATATTTAATCCTCTGCCCTTTCAGCTCAACAGAAATATCCCAGGATAAACTTTCAAAATGGAGCAGAGACAATATTTATTGCTCAGTATGTATTCATCTCTCTTTATTATCCAGTCGTACGTTTCTGAGTCAATATGTGAGCAAGCTCTTTCTTTCAATGTCCTTTCTCCCCGTGTCTGCGTGGGTTTCCTCCGGATGCTCCGGTTTCCTCCCACATTCCAAAGACTTATGAGTTAGGAAGTTGTGGGCATGCTGTGTTGGTGCCAGAAGCGTGGCGGCACTTGCGGGCTGCCCCCAGAACACTCTACACAAAGGATGCATTTCACTGTGTGTTTCGATGTACATGTGACTAATAAAGATAGCTTATCTTTACTCATTCCACGTTAACCATAATGACCTGACAGTGACCATGGGCACCTTCTGCTTATTAGTATCAATCTCTATAGGAATTATCTGCAATACTTGGCCTTCAAGGGACACTGAAGAAGCTTTGGAGAGAAGATTTGTCGTGGATCCAGTGACAAGGGAGGTTAGCGGGAGTTTACAAGATCCTCAAAATTGTCCGATTGGCAGGAAGGTCAGTTCAGGGCAAGTGGGACCAGTAAGGTCAAAGTCAAAATCGAGTTTATTGTACATTTGCCCAAATATATGTGTGCATGGGTGCAATGAAAAGCTTACTTGCAGCAGCATCACAGGCACAGAGCATCAGATACACAACATTCACAAGGAAAGCATAAATTATACAAAATTATACAAGAAAGAACACAAATAGAACAAAACAAAGTCCATTGTAGTGTAAAGTAGTCATGGTGTTGCTGCACTGAGGTAGTGAATGGGGTTGTGCTGATTGGTTCGAGAACCAAACAGCTAAAGGGAAATACCTGTCCTTGAAAAGTGGTCATAGTGTATAGATAAGTACAGTGTTCAGTATGGACATGGTGGGCTGAGGCGCCTGTTTCTATGCTATATGACTCTGTGACTAATCAGATTTAAGGTCATTGGCAACTGAGACCGAGGTGACAAGGGAGAATCATTCTTGGGGAGTAAGTTGTTCTGATTGGGAATCACTTCTGGGAAAGGTAGAGGAGACATTGGAAGTGGGAACGATGAACTAATTCAAGGAATAAATGATAGAGCAACAGGGAAATAAAGCAAGGGAGGGATTATTGATGGGCTGAATGGCCTTCTGCTTTGATGTGTGATTGTGCGCCTGCCTGCTTGCCTTCATCAGGTGATGGTTGTAACAAAGCCGTCTCTACCTTATCTTTAACCACCGCTGGTTTAAAAACTTGATGTGTGGGTTGAATAGAGGCACAGGGAGGAGAGAGACCTGAGGGGACTTTACACAATAAGTTTACACAATGTCTGTGCTGTTTATAAATTGCGCAAACACCTGAGGGGAAAAGGACTGATGAGAACACTGCGCCTTCAGCTGCCCAACGCCACGCCTTCCAACCGTCTTAAAATGGTTCACACACACTTTGAATTCACTGCTAGTTGCTATATTATTAAAGGTGGGAAAAATATATTAATACCTCACCTCCCATTGCCATACATTGTCTGTTCTCTCTCTGTGTATCCCTTTCCCTCATTGTTTTCTGCCTACTTTTTATTTATTTATTTTCCTCACTATTTATCTCTTCTTCTTCTTTTTCTTTTCCCCACTGTGTTTCATTTCTTCGCTTTCCTCCCCTCCTTCCCTCCTTCCCTCCTTCCTTCCCCTTCTCACTTTTTTTTCTTAATTGTCACTTAATCTGGGGAAAAACATTAAGTGGAGTGCACCCGCTGGATGTGTTCATTTGCAGAGGTTGTGATAGCAGAGCGGGTCAAACAGATCAGCCTGTCTACTAATGCCGTCAAATTGGGAGTAGGTCAGATGCCATAAAGTGACCCACAATTAGTCGATCATGTAAGGTCAAAGCTTGGCAGTCTGTTGCACTGTCAGCCTTAGCGTACACTTCAAAAATTGTCTACAAAGCACCCTCAAACATTCTGAGATGTTGAAAGAGCTTTATAAATCAATAAAGCTGCATTCTCTTCCTCCTTATGTGGAATATGAACCCATTAAACTGATCCTGGCTACGATAACACTGTCACTGAACAATGCTTCAGAACGTCAATAACTGAACAATAAGCATTTGTTATCAACAAATGCTGCAGTGATTTGGCACAGTGGTTCTGGATTATTGGAAGCATTCATCACTGTCACTGAACTCTGTTTGAAATTCTGTCATTCTTCTTCCTCTGATCTCTAAACTATTAGCTTCCTGATCTCTTATTGTGGTTTTGGAGTGAAAAAGATTTACCAGCAACACAAGAGACTGCAGATGCTGGAACCTGGAGCACAGAAACAAACTGCTGGAGGAACTCGAACCTCCCCTCTATCTTTCAGTCCGGATAAATGGTCCTGACCCAAAACGTCGACTGTCCATTTCCCTCCACAGATGCCGCCTGACCCGCTGAGTTCCCTCAGGAGATTTACTAGGTGTTGTTTTGGGCTTGAATAGTCTGCATTTTGTTTCTAGTTCACTTCAGAGTTTTGCTCTTAGCTTTTTCAGGGGTTCAGCAAAATCTTCTGATGGTTAATAAAACTTCAGTCAACCTTTGGGTCTTTGTAAAGTGCAAATAAACTTGGCCTGTGGGCCAGAACTGAAGTGCCTAATACTGGAGGGCATGCACTTAGGGTGAGAGGGGGAAAGTTCAAAGGGGATGTGCAGAGTACATTTTTCACACAGAGAGTGGTGGGTGCCTGGAATGTGCTGCCAGGGATGGTGATGGAGGCAGGTACGATAGAGGATTTCAAGAGGTTTTTAGGTAGGCACTTGAATATGCAGGGTATGGAGGGATATGGATCACATGCAGGCAGAAGGGGTTAGCTTAATTAGTTTGGCACAACATTGTGGGACGAAGGGCCTGTTCGTGTGCTGTAATGTTCTAACCTTTACGTACTGGCTGGCAGTGATCCCTGCCTACTGTATGCTTCCCAGATTCCCTACAACAAGGCACTGGAGATACCACCAACACTGTCTTCAGAGAATCCTTTGAAATCACTGGAAGGAGAAGACTATTGAACGGTTCCCTTATACAAACACTTGACCTCACAATCTACCTTGTTATGACCTTGCACCTTATTGTCAACCTGCAATGCACTTCCCTGTAGCTGTGACACTTTACTCTGTACTTTGTTATTGTTTTTTTACCTGTACTACCTCAATGCACTCTGTACTAACTCAATGTATCTGCACTGTGTAATGAATTGATCTGTACAAAAGGTATGCAAGACAAGTTTTTCACTGTACCTCAGTACAAGTGACAATAATAAACCAATACCAAGTAAACCAACAGTAATGCCCTCTCCCAGGCACTAAGGCCCCAATTATACACAGTCTACCACATACCTGACACCAGACTGCCGGAACAGACATTCTGTTCAGCCCCGGGGGGAGATTCGCAGGTGGACAGAGGAAATGATTCAAGGATGAGCTCAAAATCTCCTTGAGGCAATGCAACATCCCCACTGACTCCTTGCAATCTCTGGCCCGTCACCTCAAAGTGGAGGAGGAACGTTCAGGATGGTGTTGAGAACCTCGAGGCCGTGCATCAGGAGAACACAGTGCCGGCAGTAGAAGGAGTCATCAAGTGCTGCTGGAAGATCGTCAACTCGATGAAAGTCACCCTTTGATCTGCACAAAACTTGTGGGTCTTCCAGCACAGCAGGACATCCATGAGGGAATGCTGCCGACTGGGACATTCCAGGCTGCAGGCGTCCATGCTGAGGGACACTGAAGCTCGGTGCAGCCAATGCAAAGGCTCTGTGGGGACGGACCATAGTCTGGGCTCCTTGCCCCACCGCACATGGAGGGTCTGAGTTGGATGGGGAAGCCCCTCGAACATTGAAAGGGTGCATCACCCCAGGAGGCCACATGAGTGGCGGTGGTGCTATGGTTTAAAAATAAATAAGTTAACACTACCGAATGTATTGACCGTGACTGTAAAAGTTTTGCATTGTTTCATTTGCATATATTTTTTATGATGAACAAAGTTTATTTTTGAAATATAAAAAAAGAAGTGCACTACCTCAGAAGCTACCCACACGCATGCCCCGTCTGAGGAAGAGCCTGTAGTTCCCACCTTGGCCCAGTCAGCCACCTCAGAATCCATAAAACTCGATCCCAGGGGACCGCTTAAGAAGAAGAGGGAATGTTGAGGGGAAAGGAGGTTTCACAGAACAGGATGGGCTTGAAGACAATGAACATCCGCTTCTTATTGTTAAGGGCAGCAGCTGGAATGAGAATTAATTGAGTTTCCTTCAGATGGGTGAATCCAGGTGAGAAAAGAACAGAGTGTTTCACTTGGCGGAAAAGTCATCTACAATGGGACATTAATTTAATGTTATAGATTATCGGTCAACACAGTGGGGAGTTCTCAGCTCACTAAGCGTCCCGGATCGCTGTGTGAAAGGGAGTTCTCCATGCATTGGAAGCGTTCTTGCATGAGCAGTATAGCTGTGATGCCACGAGGTATGCAGTCAGCGGCTGGGAGGTTGGAGCTGAGGGGAGATCTCCACTGCTGTCCAGCACTGATGCAATTGTATTCGCATTTGTAGGCTGGTTCGATGACAGATCAGACAACGGCTAATCGAACCCTTTAACACAAGTCACAAGTCGAGTTTATTGTCACGTGCACAAGTAAAGTGAGGTACAGGTACAATGAAAGGCTGTGCTATAAGGGGAGGTGGGACAACTTCCCTTTCCCCTTCCCCACCGTCATGACCTGCCCATCTATTCGCCACCTCCTTCTCTTTATTCCGTGGTCCACTGCCCTCTCCGACCGGATTCCTTCGTCTTCAGCCCTTTGCCTCTTCTACCCGTCACCTCTCAGCTTCTTGCATCTTCCCCCTCCCCCCACCTTCCTACCTTGCCCCTCACACTTGAACTCACCTATCACCTGCCTGCGTGCGCTCCTCTCCCTCCCCCGACCTTCTTATTCTGGCTTCTGCCCTCTTCATTTCCAGTCCTGATGAAGGGTCTCAACCCAAAATGTCGACTGTTTATTTCTCTTCATAGGTGCTGCCTGACCTGCTGAGTTCCTCCAGCATTTTGTGTATTTGTGTTGCTCCAGATTCCAGCAGCTGCAGAATCTCTTGTGTCTTGAACTCTTGAAGCAGTGTGTGTGTTTTTGCGCTCACCTGGATGTTCACTTTCCTTGTGAAGGGCTAATGTCTGATAGACTGTGGAGGGAGAGGGATTGATGCATCGTTTGGATTCACATCAAGCTGAAACAGAAGGTTAATGGACAGAGATGACGTGTAGAAATACTTCTGTGTCATGGAGTCATACAGCACAGAAAGAGGCCCTTCAGCCCATCAAGTCTGTGCCACCCATCAACCATCCATTAACACAAGTCCCATTTTATTCTCCCCACACTCCCATCAACTCCCCCTAGATTCTGCCCCTCACACACACTAGGGCCAATACACAGTGACCAATTCACCTACCAGTCTGAAACACCACACAAAGGAGCTGAAGGAACTCAGTGAGTCAGGCAACATCTCTAGAGGGAAATGAACTGTCGATGTTTCGGCTTGAGACCCAGTCCTGTCTACCTCACATTGCATAAGTAAGACATTGGTTCAGATCCCCAAAGCCACATCCTAGCATACAAAAATACCCAAAGAAAGTTATGGGTATCAAGTTCTGCATTTAAGACAAATTCCTTCAATGAACCAGAAAACTGGTGAAAGTTAAACCAACGCAGTGAATAATGGGCTGGTTTAAATTGAGATTCAGTAACATTCTTGATCAGCTGATGAGACAGTGAACTGGCAATGATAACAACTCACCAACCTTAGAGGTGCAAGTTAATCATTTTAAAATCTGAGAGAAGGAAGGTCATCTCATACAGTGAGGTCTTACCTCCAAAACCTCATAAATTGCATTGTAAATGTTAACTGATTCACGATTGAAAGCAGAACCTTGCAGATGTTGGAAACCTGACTAACGGTGGAAAGTGCTGGAGATACTCAGCAGGTCAGGCAGCAACTGTGGAGAAGGTAACACAGAGAGCATCCTATCCAGATGCATCACGGCTTGGCATGGCAACTGCTCTGCCCGAGACCGCAAGAAACTGAAGAGGGTTGTGGACACAGCTCAGCACATCACGGAAACCAGCCTCCCCTCCGTGGACTCTGTCTACACTTCTTCGCTGCCTCGGTAAAGCAACCGACATAATCAAAGACCCCACCAACCCCGGACATTCTCTCTTCTCCCCCCTCCCATCCAGCAGAAGATACAAAAGCCTGAAAGCACGTACTGCCAGACTCAAGGACAGCTTCTATCCCGCTGTTATAAGACCATTGAATGGTCCCCTAGTACGATAAGATGGACTCTTGACCTCACATTCTACCTTGTCATGGCCTTGCACCTTATTGTCTGCCTTCACTGCACTTTCTCTGTAGCTGTGACACTTTATTCTGCATCCTGTTATTGTTTTTCCCTTGTACTACCTCAATGTACTGATGTGATGAAAGGATCTGTATGGATGGCATGCAAAGCAAAGATTTTCACTGTACCTTGGTACATGTGACAATAATAAACCAATTTACCAATTTTAATTTACCAATTTAAAGCTTCAGGTTGATGAACAGAACATTAACTAATAAATGAAGTGACTTGGTTCAGTAAAGGAAATGATTTCTCCCTCTCATGCTTCAAACTTTAGAATCAAAAGAGCTTCAACAATGATGTCATCAGTGGACACATGGGGACTGGTCATGTGACCTCCTGTACTCACTGAAAAAACCAATGAGGTGCAGGATTCATCAGACGGGACTCTGGTGAACTCTGGCAGGGATGCTAAGGGAGCTTAGGAGTGACGGTTTGGACTGAAGGGGTCATGTAAGCTCTCTGGATACCTGGCATTGCCCATGACGGGATTCCACTGAGAGTTGACCACAACACAAACTAAGGGATTGGAAGCCTTGACTTACATGAAGAACACGTTCTGAAGTGGATCCTGAAACCACTGATATTGGGATTTATAATCACTTTCCCTTCAGTAACCAGGATCAGCCCACCTCCCCCTGCCAAGTGTCCCAACGATCTGCCCCAGACTCCCACTGCAGTCTTTACCTGTTTCCATAAAGTTGCACTGTTTCAGTGAGTATAGCCTTGAACCTTAGGGAAGCCAGCATTGCTGACAAACTCTCCCCCACTCTCTGGTCTAAAGGAATAAGGTTATTTCCTTTGGAGTACAGGACATCAGAGACCTCGGTAACACTGGTGAACACAAGGGATCTTATTAAAGGGCACAGCAGGCTCAAGGGGCTGGATGGCCATTTCCTGCTCCCATCCAAAAATATGCGCACACTCACAAACACACACATACACGCACGCACACACACACACACACACACACACATATGCACACACGCACACAGACACAGGTACACAGACAGAGACACATACACACGCTCACACACACACACATACACACACAGACACAGGTACACAGACACAGAAACACACACGCTCACACACACACACACACACACATGCATGCACACACATGCACAAAGACATAGGTACACAGACACATGCGCACACATACACACACACATACACATAGACAAACACAGACACAGAAAGACACACAAATAAATGCACATGCAGACATACAAGCAGAGTCACACACAGATACAGACACACAAACGCAAACACATACATACAAACACACACACACACACACACACACACACACACAGATCACTATACTGCATTACATATAACAAGAACAACCATTAAATCACTCATGCATCCACACACATACATCCACAAACCCATACAATGCAGGATCTACACCCGCAGCGACATGCACACAGTCACAACACAGTCCACCTGTTTTCATTGTGTCTGGCAAAATACTGAAAATAGGTTCAGAATCAGACTCCAGCCTTTCAAGCTATGGCCAAACCATAATAAAGGCTTTACTTAATAATGTTTTGCTCATTACTAATGCCAATAACCTAACAATAGGCCCTTGTTAACATGAATGATTCATTTTGTCAACATGAATGATTAATATGAATATGACCCTTTGGTAGCTTTGGCTATCTCAGGCAATGGGTAATGAAATTTAACGTCCTTGGTCAAAGCATTAACCTCTAGCCACCTGCAATCTAGAAGTCATCAATATAAAGGAGGGTGCAAGAAATGAAATAGGGCACAGTGGCACAGCTAGGAGGGTTGTTTCCTCACAACTGAAACTGAACTGGAGTAGCCATAGGCACAAGGTGGCTACAGGAGCAGGTCAGACGCTAGGAATCTTAGGGTGAGGAAATCACCTCCTAACTCCCCAAAGCCTGTCCATCAACTACAAGGCTCAAGTCAAGATCGAACACTCTCCACTTGCCTGGATGAGTGCAGCTTCAGCTTGAACCTTGATAGGCACCCCATCCATTCACTCCCTCCACCACCAACACACAGTAGCAGCAGTTTGTATCATCTACAGGATGCACTGCAGCAACTCACCAAGATTCCTTAGACAGCGCCTTCCAGACCCACTACCTCGAACCACTTGAAGGACAAGGGCAGCAGAAGCATGGGGAACACCACCCCCTGGAATTTGCCCTCGCAGCCACGCACCGTCCTAACTTGGAAATATATCGCCGTTCCTTCACCATCACTGGGTCAAAGTCCTGGGACTCCCTCCCTAACAGCACTGTGGGGATACCCACACCTCAAGGACTTCAGCAGTTCAAGAAGGCAGCTCACCACCACCTTCTCAAGGGCAACTAGGGATGGGCAATTAAATGTTGGCTCAACCTGCAAAGCCCACGTTGCTTGAATGAATATAAAATATACTGCAGTGACCTGGGTTTGATGCTGACCTCCGGTGCTGCCTGTGTGAAGTTCGCACGTTCTCCCTGTGACTGTGTGGGTTTCCTCCGGGTGCTCCGGTTTCCTCCCACGTTCCAAAGACGTGCAGGTTGGTGGGTTAATTGTTTACTGTAAATTGCCTCTAGTGTGTTGGTGAGTGGTAGACTGTGGGGGGAGATGGTGAGAATGTGGGGAGAATAAAATGGGAGCAGTGTAAGTGGGTGACTGATGGCTGATTTGGACGGTGAGCTTGTTTACGTGCTGTATTACACTGTGACGTACTGATGGACTTAAAGGAAAAAGGAGTGAAGGCTTGAGTGGAACCTATACCACAGCATGGAATAGTTGTATTGCACAGCTTGCTTCTGTGCTGTAAGCCTGCGTAAGTGCAAAGGTTATTGTCCATTCTTACTGTCTCTCCTCATTGTGGTTTTTATGCATTTATGGAATGTGGGCATTGCCAGCAAGGTCATCACGTACTGCCCCATCACTAATTGCCTTTGGGAAGTACGACACCAGTGACCACATTCAAAGGTACCTCAAGTCAAGTCAGGTCAAGTCGAGTTTACTGTCACGTGCACATGTACGGTGAGGTACAGGTACAATGAAAAACTTGCTTGCAACAACATCACAGGCGCGTAGGTACAGACAACACACAGGATATAAATTATACAAGACAGTGAAGAGAAAAAAAAGACTGTGCAAAAACAAGACATTAGTACAAAAAAAGGACACAATCAGAGACAAGTCCATGGTCGTGCAAGAGGTGGTCCGCAGTGTTCTGTTGCTGAGGTGGGGTTAGCATCAACCACAAAGCACTGTGTGACATCCTGAGAAGGATGTGAGAGGTGCTATATTAATGCAAGCTTCTGTCCTGCCCACCATACCAACCCAGGCCAAACTGCATGGAGGAGGTTCCTCCGGATTTGTTGTATGGAGGATTTGTTGCCTTGTCCACCCGTGGAGAAGAAACACTGGCATCTCGAGTTTTTTAGTATTTTAAGGAGACCTGACATGTCATTGAAGACTCTGGCAAATCTCCACAGATGTACAGTGGAGAGCATTCTGACTGGTTGCATCACGACCTGCTATGGAAACTCCAATGCACAGGAATGCAAGAGGCGACAGAGGTGTAGACTTAGCCAGTTCCATCATGGGCACAGCTCTCCCCACCATCAAGGACGTCTACAAGAGGAGATGTCTCAGGAAGGTGACATCCATCATCAAGGACCCCCACCACCTGGGCAATGCCCTCTTCTCGATGCTGCCATCAGGCAGGAGGTGCAGCAGCCTGAAGACCCACACCTCACAGTTCAACAACAGCTTCTTCCCCACTGCAATCAGGATCTTGAACCAATCTGAAAAACCTTAACATTACTTTGGACACTTGATTTCTTTTCTCTCTCTGTCTCTCTCCCCCTCTCTCTCTCCCTCCCTCCCCCTCTCTCTCTCTCTTAATCTTGTACTAGTATCATCGTTTATTTTGTTGTATATTGGACACATGCAAGTTAGGTATAATTTATGTTAATTCAAGTTTATGTTAACTTATTTTTGTCCTCATCTTGTGCTGTTGCTGCAGAAAAATAACTTTTATGGTAGTTATACCCTGTCTACGTATGCCTATGACAACAATAAACTTGAAACACCAATGATCACATTCAAGGCTAACTCGCCAACCGTGAAGCGTTGCGTGATGTCCTGAAAAGGATGTGAGAGGCGCTATATTAATGCAAGCTTCTTTTCCTGTCCACCATACCAACCCAGGCCAAACTGCACGGGGCAAGTTTCTCTCTTACGTGCGATCATGTATCTTCTGGGGTACAATGTGGAACTCACCAGCCCATGAGCCGTTGAGGCAGCTGTGCCTTTAAGGAGAGGTGAAGTAAGCATTAGAGAGAGGAACAGATGGATATTGCTAATAGAGGGAGATGGAGGAGGGGGGTGTGGGGTGCAGGACACAGGGCACATGACCACCTTCTTACTCAACAGAGAGGGTGGTTGAGTGGACATTAGTAATTGAGCTCCCTTATAGCTTGACAGCTTCAGTAGGTCACCACAGGGAGCAATGATGGGTCCCCCAGCTATATCAGTGGGGGGATCAAGTGTAATATATCCAAGTCTGGGTGGCAACAAGTTTTCAGAGGGACTTGGATGTCCTTGTCTTTCAAAGTTAACATGCAGGTACAATAAGCAATTAAGAAGGCAAATGGCATGTTGTCCTTTATTGGAGGAGGACTTGAGTATAAAAGCGATCTTGCTGCATTGTTATAGTGCATTGGGGAGGTTGCATTGAGGATATTATGCACAGGTATGGTCTCTCTAATGAAGGAAGGATACACTTGTGACGCAAGGTGAGCAGCAAAGCCCTGGTTCTTTGAAGGCTGTCCAACCATACAAGCATTTCATGGCTGATCATCCTCACTGTCATCGGCCATCACTACCAGCATCAGATTGTCGAAGGCATGGCTAGAAAACAGAAAGTGGAGGTTTACTGCTTGCAAGTGCCTGAAGGTCTGCCCAGACACTGCACCCCCAGTGGCTTGGATGGTAAAGAACAAGAGACAATATACATTTATCACAGCTCGGTACGGCAACTGTCCTGCCCAAGACCGCAAGAAATTGCAGAGAGTTGTGGACACAGCCCAGTCAATCACACAAACCAGCCTCCCCTCCATTGACACCGTCTACATTTCCTGCTGCTTCAGGAAAGCAGTCAACATAATCAAGGACCCCTCCCTCCCCGGTCATTCTCTCTTCTCCCCTCTCCCATCGGGCAGCAGATACAGAAGCCTGAGAGCATGTACCACCAGGCTCAAGGACAGCTTCTATCCCGCAGTTATCAGACTCTTGAACGGACCTTTTATATGTTAAAGATGAACTCTTGATACCTTGTCATGGCCCTTATACCTTATTGTCTACCTGCGCTGCAGTTTCTCTGTAACTGTAACACTATATTCCGCATTCTGTTTTTTTTTGTACTACCTCAATGTACTTATGTGTGGAATGTCTGGATGGCAGGTAAACAAAGACTTTTCACTGTATCTCAATACATGTGATAATGATAAACCAATGACCAATTATATAGCACCATCCCCTATATTAGTGTGCCCCCCCCCCATCCCCTGCCCTGCTCCCCACCATCACCTGTCCACAGTAACAGGAGGTTTTAAAGAGTTGCAACGCAGGAAACACAGCAACTGACCCAGGCACAGCGGGATCCCATGAGCAGGACTGAGACAAATGCCCTGACACTCCTGGCAAAACTCCAGTAATCTGGCATCCGATCGTTCGGAAATCCCGAAGGTCCTTCATCTGGTTCACCCGCTGGTCAGGAATGTGAGCCGGGAGTCCAGTGTGTGAACAGGTTGTGTAGGACAGAACCGGGGGAGCTGGAGTGCGTCTGGAGCCGGAGATGGGGTCAGGAGTGTGGGTGGATATGCAACCAGAGCTGCTGCATATATCCCACTCCCATTAAACCTACCGGGGTGTCTGGAAAACTTATTATACTACATTGTAACATGTAAAACATAGAGAAATAAAAGCGTATTTTGGCTATTTTAGGAGTAACATCCAATAATCCGGAAAATCTGCTGGTCCAGCACCACCAAAGAGCTGGATTTTCAGAGTTTTACTGTCATCTTTGGCTGGGATGCTGGAGAGGACGAGTCGGTCTCTCAAGCCTCTTTCCCCTAGTATTAACTCCTGCTGCACAACCTAGTCCAACAACCCTCAATATTCTTGCCTAATAACAATCTGTCACTTTGACATTTTCGGTTGACTTGAATGAGTTGCAGGCTGGTCGGAAAGGGAAAGTTAATTGTGAACTGGTGCCAACCTGTCTGGAGTTCACCAGCGCGACATCGAAGGGATTAAGAACATGAAGTGCGTGCTAGAGACTTGTCAGTACTCTCGTGTGATGAATGACCCTACAACACTGCCCTACTTGTGACGCTAACTATATGCCTAGGAAAGAGCACAACTCAGTGTAACTGTTGCCAACTTTCTGCCTTAGTATTAAGTAATTACATTTCAACAGCATGAAATGGTAACCTGTCCTAATTTCATGTTTAGTTTACCTTTTAGTAAAGGACCCCACCCAAATCTGTCAACCTTCCAAAAAGCCAATACAAACAGAAGAAGGATAAACTGACAGAGCACTGAGCAGGCACATTGGAAGGCTACAGACTTAATGCAGGTAAATGGGAGTAGCGTAGAAAAGTACAGCAGAGGCATGGGCATGATGGGCCGAAGGGCCAGTGTCTGTGAAATCCAGAGAATGGAATTCTCGGCCTCAAGAAGGTGATGGACTGCTGCTGTTGGACGAATCACGGGTGGTGACGGGTCAGCTTGCCGGAGTGAGATAGGACACCTGGTTGAGTGGTGCTGCAACAACAACCTCTCACTCAACATCGGTAGAACTAAAGAACTGATCGTTGGCTTCAGGAAGGGGAAGGAGGGCGAACGTTGAGGCATCGGCAGTGGAGAGTGTCAGCAGCTTTAAATTCCTGGGCATTAACACATCGGATGATCTGTCCTGGGCCCTGCACGTAGATGCAATCAGAAGGAAGGCGCATCGGGATCTCTACTTTCTTAGAAGGTGAAGGAGGTTCAGCTTGTCACTGAACACTGACAGGCTTCTACAGATGTACTGTTGAAAGTATCCTGACTTGTTGCATCATGGTCTGAACGGCAATTCGAATATGCAGGAATGTAAGAATCTATAGAGAGTAATGGATCAGCCTAATACATCACGGGCTCATCCCTCCCCACCATCAGTGGTATCTACAGAGGTGCTGCCTCGAGGGCAACACATATCATCAAAGATCCCCACCATCCGGGCCATGCCCTCTTCTCACTGGTACCATCGGGCAGGAGGTACAGAAGCCTGAAGTCCCACATCACCAGGTTCAAGAACAGCAACACTCCTTCAACCATTCAGTTCCTGAGCCAAACTGCACAACGTTAATCCCTATCGTATAGCAACACTATCACCACTTTATGCTACAACAGACTTGTCTTTTTTGTTCTAATTGTGTTTTTTCTTGTATGATTTTGTATGGTTTATGTTTAATTTATGTTTTTCTTGTGAATGTTGTGTCTCTAATGCGATGTGCCTGTGATGCTGCTGCAAATAAGTTTTTCATTGCACCTGTGCACACATGGACTTGTGCAGATGACAATAAACTTGACTTGACTTGGAAGCTCAAGACAGGACTTATATCACTGGATTTTTAGACATTAAGGGAATCAAGGGTATCTGGGGCTGGTGCAGGAAAGTATCCCTGAGACTGAAGGTGAGCCATAATCTTATTGAGTGGTGGAACAGACATGAGGGGCTGAATGGCCTCCTTCTGCTTCTACTTCTTACATTCTTGTGTTGATAGTAGTGTGGGCATTGGTGATGGAACTGAGTGTAAGATGCTGCATGAGTAGTTTTAGTAATAAAGATTATTTACCATACCACAGTCTGGGCTAGAAGTTGTATTGCACCTTTCCGGCAGGGAACATCTGCCAGCTTTGTGTCTGGATCCCCTGGCACCAATACTCTAGCCTGTTCAAGCCCCAAAGCACCTTGGCTTGATAGGATAAGCCAATGATAGTACCTGACCTTGGGGCTGGTTGAGAGGGTTGGGGGCATGCAGGAGGATTGTGAGAGGACAGGGATGGAAACCGGAATGAGGTCGAGGATTGCAGAACCAGGTGGGAGTCAGACTTTGAGCATGGGGAAAATCTGTCATGGTCCAGGAGTATGGCCGAGGGTCGAGAGACGTACAAGGTATTGGATGGAAGATATGGGGGGATGGAATTGGGGAAAGGATGGATGGATGGATCTGAAGTGCTGGGGTGGGGAGAGGGTATTGACCTAAGGTAACCCCCAGTCTACAAGAAGCCTTAGGCTCCCAGTGGGTAAGGTTAGGTCCCACTTCAGTGGAACTGGGAACCCCTTCCTCCTTAATGAATCCAGTAACCCCCAATGGTCACCATCCCACTTACTCCCCACCCACCTCCACCACCTATGACCCTGGCCTAGATATCTTGAAAGGAAAGGCCTGCTCGTTACAAACACCATCGAATTTTACCAAATGTCCCCCGCCTCTTCCCTTCCGACTCATCCACCATTCATCGTTGCCTCTCTCTCTGGAATCCATGTTTTTGAGTTAAGGATATAGGATGCAAAGTGTTGCCAGCTCCAGGGAATTGGTCAAATGCTGGGATCTGGGCAGAGCAGTGGGAACTTTACTCTGCACCTGCCCCAATGCATGGTGCTGACCAGTCCACACAAATAGTAATGTTTAAGAAGTATCTGGATGAGCAACAAACACAGTTTTGTTGGCTACAGATATGCACACAAAATACTGGACAAACTCAGCATGTCAAACAGCATCTATGGATGGAAATGAACAGTCGACATTTCGGTCCGAGACCCTTCATCAGGACTCACTTGGTCATTTGGTCCATCTCTGACACCTCTCTCCCCTTTCTTGATCTCTCTGTCTCCATCTCCGGAGACAGATTAACCACAGACATCTTTTACAAACCCACTGACTGGCACAGTTACCTTGACTACACTTCTTCCCACCCTGTCAAAAGAGTCCTGATGAAGGGTCTCGGTCCAAAACGTTGACAGTTCATTTCCCTGTATAGATGCTGCCTGACCTGCTGAGTTCCTCCAGCATATTATGTGTGTTGCTCCAGATCCCAGCATCTGCAGAATCTCTTGTGTCTCTGTTTAGATGGCTACAGACCAGATACTGGAAATTGGATTAGTATAGATGGGTCCTTAATGGTCAGTATGGACACTGGGCCAAAGGGCCTGCTTCTGTGCTGGATGACTCCATGAACAAAGTGCTGCAGACCTGAGAGTGTCGTCCTCCAGGAGCTCCTCAGATATCCAGGCATCTTCTTCCCAAAGACCGGTAGGGATGTGCGGGCTGCAGAAGGAAAGAAATACCCGGTGTGATTTATGATCAATCGATGTCTTTAGCAGGGTGAGTGACCACGATTCACACTGTGCCCCTAATGCCCAGTAATAAATACCCTCCAAACACAGATACTGTACTGTTAGAGTCATTGAGTGGTACAGCACAGAAATGGTCCCCAATGTGTGTGCCGATCTTGTCTACACTCATTCCCGCCTTCTTTAGGAACATTTCCTTCCACTACTCCCTCTGTGTCCCTTCTATCTCCCCTCCTGATCTCCCTACCCCCATCACCATGTCTCCTTCTCCCCCTTCACCCACTCCATTTGCCCATCACCCGCACACTCCTCCCACTGGTCCCCCGCCCTTTTAACCGCAGTGAGCATTCCAATGCTCTGTAGGAGAGAGAACGTCTGTCTGTAAAGCTACTGCTGTTGATATGGAGAGCAGAGTGCTGCTCTGTGGACCATGTTTGATCAGAATTGCCACATTCTGTAATGTCTACCCTGCCACTTGTGCATCAAGAAGCACATGCCCCAGCATCGGCAGAGCAGCGTCAAGAGGCTTCACTCCTGGGTGCCCTACAGCACCGAAACAGGCCCTTCAGCCCACTCTGTGCATGCTAACCACCCAGTACCCATCTATACTAACCCCATTACCAGCACTTTGTCCATAGACTTCTTTACCTCAGCAATTGAAGTCTGAGGTCTGTTTTCCCTGGACTGAAGGAGCTTAAGAAGGTAAATAAAATTAGGAAGGGTATAGATAGAGTAGACTGCAGGAAATGTTTACCCATATCACAGGTAGATAAAAGTGGAGAAGGCAGATTTAGGGTGAGGGTAATAGATTTAGAGGGAATCTGTGGGGGTCCTTTTTCATCCAGGGAGTTGCGAGTACCCCGAATACACTGCCTGGGAGGCTGGTGGAAGCAGAGTTGCCAGCATCATTTAAGAAGTGATAAGGGGCATAGATCGTGTGGAATAATTTTAAGGTGATTGGAGGAAGGTATAAGGGGCGTGTCAGGGGCAAGTTTTTTTACAGAGAGAGTGGTGGGTGCGTGGAACACACTGCCGGCAGAGGTTGTGGGGGCAGATACCGTAGGGAGACTCTTAGATAGACACATGTATGATAGACAAATGGGGAGCTATGTGGGAGGGAAGATCTTAGAGCAGGATAAAATGTCAGCACAACATTGTGGGCCAAAGGGCCTGTACTGTGCTGTACTGTTCTATGTTCTAAGTATCCAGACAAACATTTGAATTGCTTAGGCATAGAAGGCTATGGACCAAGTGCTGGAAGGTGGGATTAGCACAGGATGGGTGCCCACTGGTTGGCGTAGACAAGGTGAGCCAAATGGCCTGTCTCCGTGCTGTGTGACTATGACTCTACGATATCAGCATTTCACCACAGTCTCGGAATTTCTCTTTGGCATTTCACGGGTCCTGATACCTCACCTCTCTCTGGGCAGCAGCTTCCTCTGAATCGAGGCACGGCGTAACTTGGCCCTCACCGTGTCTGACAGCAACATCTTGCGGTGCTGAGAGAGAAGGAGATACACAGCACGGTTAATGTAGACCGCTGGGATTCACTCAGATGCAACATCAGGGAGTCGGGAGCTCAGCTCTGTGCTGATCCTAGCAGGCAGCAGTTTGGCCTTCTTACGAAAGAAGGGATAAACCAACATTGGAGGCAACTCAGAAGAGATTCATTAGGCAAATTCCTGAAATAAGAGGGCCGTCCTATCACCAATGCCTAAAGAAAAGTTAGATCTGTATTCTTTGAAATTTAGAAAAATGAGGGGTAATTTTTTTGGAATGTTTAAGATACTGAGGGGAATGGTAGAGTAGAGGTTGAGAAGATTCCCCCACAGAAGAAGTTTCAAACAAAGGGTCATAGTTACAAAGTTTAGGGAGTAGTCATTTAAAATTGAGGGGCACAAGAATTTCTTCTCACACACAGTGGTAATTCTCTGAAATTCTTCAGTCTAGAGGGGTGCGGAGACAGGATCACTGGGGGTATTTAAAGAGGAGGTGGATAATATTTTGAAAGATCAGGGGACTGAGGGCGATGGGGAACTGGCTGAGAAGGGGAGATGAGGCCTGGGGCAGATGAGCCACGATCATATTGAATGGCAGGGCAGGCTTGAGGGGCCGAGTGGCCTACTCCTGCTCCTATTTTCCTGCATCTTCCTGTGGGAAGGGGTGGCCAAGGGGGGAGAATTGGCAGGGGCTACTGTTCTGCTCAGATGTGGGTGCTTTGGTTGAGGATTTGACCTCAAGCCTCCCCATTGGCTGATATCCATGCCCATCCTCACAATAGCCCACCTCCTAGTACAACCAATTGGAGAACAACTGTTCGTTACCTGATTATATGTAAGATAAAATAAGATCAGATATCTTTATTAGTCACATGTATATTGAAACACACAGTGAAATGCACCTGTTTGTGTAGTGTTCTGTGTGGCTGCCAGTCAAACAGAATTGCACCCCATTTCCAATACTTTTATTTAAAAATTATGTCAAAGAAAGTGCATCATGAACATGTTTCCAGTGCCCCTCCAAGGCATTGCTGAAAAACCCTAACACTACCTCAGATTACATTTCATTTTTTCTCTCTCAACTTTCACTAGCGCTGTTATGTTTACTTTGTTGTGTAAGTTATGAATAATTGAAGTTAATTTAAGTTTATGTTAACTTATATTTGTCATGTTTGTAATGTACTGTGCTGCTGCAGCAAAGGGTTAATTTTCATGGCACTTATACCCTGGGTATGTATGCCTGTGCCAATGAACTTGAGCTTGAACTTGAACTTGCTCACAGCAGTGTCATGATCTTCATTAACTGGAAACTCCAGAATGTCCCGATGGATTGGTTATTCCCAGAGGATGCTGAGACCCACTTCAATGTTTAACTACATCCCAGAACAGGGAGTTCTGGGATATTCTGTTCCACAGTGCCCAGAAAAACCTCGACCGAACAGTGACTGACAGACAGCATGGTGATTATCAGACGGAATGGTGACGGACAGACAGAACAGTGGTCAACAGATGGGACAGTGTCAGACAGACTCTTTGGCTGGTTAGATTCTAAAGGTTGATTGGGGCTGGAGAGGTTGGGGTAGCCAGGGATGGAAGGGTGGATTACTGCTGCAGTTACTAACCTGTATCTCACTGCTCTGAGTGGCTATTTTTTCCTGCGTTAAAGTCACCACTTTATCAATTGATTGTCTGAAGTGGGTGAAGTGTGGGTTTAAAATCTGTGCATAGTTGGAAAAAGAACATTATTAATAGAACTGGTCGTGGCATCGCAAGGAGAGTTCATTCTGACGTAACAGAGAGAAAGAGGGAGAGAGAGATGGAATGAGAGGGAGGGAGGGAGAGATGAGGGAAAGAGAGAGGGGGAGAGGAGAAAGAGAGGGAGGAGAGAGGAGGAAGAGAGGGAGGGAGAAGGGGAGGGAGGGAGAGAAAGAGAGAGAGGGGGAGAGAGGGAGAGAGAAGGGGAGGGAGAGAGGGGAAAGGAGAGACAGAGAGAGGGAGAGAGAGAGAGGGAGAGAGGGAATGAGAGGGAGGGAGGGAGAGATGAGGGAAAGAAAAAGGAGAAAGGAGAGAGAGAGGGAGAGAGAAGGGGAGAGAGAAGGGGAGAGGGAAAAAGGAGAGAGACAGAAAGAGGGGGGAGGGAGAGATGAGGGAAAGAGAGAAAGAGGAGAGAGAGAGGGAGAGAGAGGGAGAGAGAGGGAGAGAGAGGGAGAGAGAGGCAGAGAGAGGCAGAGAGGGGAGAGAGAGGGAGAGAGAGGGAGAGAGAGGCAGAGAGGGGAGAGAGGGAGAGAGAGGGAGAGAGGGGAGAGAGGGGGAGAGGGAGAAAGGAGAGAGAGAGGGAGAGAGGGGAGAGAGAGGGAGAGAGGGGAGAGAGAGGGAGAGAGGGGAGAGAGGGGGGAGAGGGAGAAAGGAGAGAGAGAGAGAGAGGGAGGGAGAGAGAGGGAGAGACAGAGAGAGAGGGAGGGAGGGAGACACAGGTAGAGAGAGATGGAAGAGAGAGAGATAAATAAACAATAGGATCTCAAGAATTTCATTGGGCCACTTGAGCCTGCTCTATAGTTCATCAAGATCATGGCTGATCTGCCTCAGCGCCACTTTCTCTCCATGTCCAGGATGTGGTACGTCTCACCGAAGTCAGAGACCCAACCTGCTGGCCCAGGAACCAATTGGTGAATCTCTGCGGCACTCATTCTAGAGCAAGTCCCTCCTTCTTCAGGTAAGGAGACCAAACCTCTACACAGTACTCCAAGGGTGGTCTCACCAAGGCTCTGTACAATTGCACCAGCACTCTTGCACTCAAATCCTCTTGCAATAAAGACCAATGTTCCAGTAGCCTTCCTAACTGCTCACCGTATGTAAGCATCCAGTGAGTTGTGCACAAGGACGCCCTTTAAACATCAACATTTCATTATCTCTCACCATTTAAAAACTAAGCAGATCTGTTTATCTATCACAGTGGGCAAGCCCACAATTTTCCATGTTACACTCTGTCCACCACGTCTTGCCGATAGATAGATAGATAGATAGATAGATAGATAGATAGATAGATAGATAGATAGATAGATAGATAGATAGATAGATAGATAGATAGATAGACAGATAGATAGAAAGAAATAACTAGGAAGAGAAAGACAAATGGATGAAAAATAGAGAGAAAAGGACAGAGATAGAAGGGGAGATAGAGATGTACGGATGGATACATAGAGAAAATAAGAAATGGAGGAATAAAGAGATGGATGGAGATACAGATATAGAAAGATAGTTGTATAGAGATGAAAAGGAATAAAATCCATCAAGCGAGAGAGATGGTGGCAGACAGAGAGAGAGGATGGATAAATAAAGATAGATAGACACAAAGACAGGAGGTTGGATGAATAAAAAAGGAGACAGAGAGAATGATACTTGGAAAGAGAAGAGAGAGGTAAGTGGATGGTTACATAGAGAGACAGAGAGGTAGGGAGAGGGAACGAGTGACAATGATAGGTGAAACTTTCCATTATGTTCACCACCGTCGCACTTCGGGTATGTTCGAGTGAGGAAAAAACTAATTCCTTCTGGTTTTATCTGCTTGAAAGCTGTGAATTGAAAGAATACCTTCCAGTCCACAATTCCTTTGCCAGAGAGCCATGACTGCTTGACCTCGGGAAGTGCTTATTTGCAAGGCCTGGACCCGGTGGCTGCAAGGGTCCAACACAGCTGCAGGCTTGCAGCACAGTCGCATCTGTTGCAACATGTGACCCGGCCCTCTGTCCAGCTGAAAGGTGGCACCACAGCATTGCAGCATCACCCTGGCACTGCTCTGGTGGACTGAGTGCTTGTCCCTGTGGGACAGGAGGCTGAGGGCTTCCTAAGTGAGAGTAGAGAGAGTCCCAGGCATTCAGGAGGAAGAGCCTCACCTGCGCGTACGTGTCTTGGTCCTGCAACACCTTCTGCTTCACGTTGCGGGGCATTTTAAGGAATTGGATTCTGGAACAAGACAACGCTGCAATCAAAAGCCAGCTGAGATCAGTTGAAGCATCCCCAAACTGTTCGGTGAGGGGTGGGTGCACAGCAGGACACCAGGTAGTGCTGCTGCCTCACAGCTCCAGACACCCAGGTTCGATCCTGGCCACTTCTGCTGTCTGTGTGGAGTTTGCACGTTCTCCCTGTAACCATGTGGATTTCCCCCAGGTGCTCTGGTTTCCTCCCACATCCCAAAGACGTGCAGATTGATGGGTAAATTGGCTGTTGGAAATTTCCCCTAGTGTGTAGGTGAGTAGTAGAATCCAGGGGAGGGAGGGGGGAGTGATCAGATTATCCCACACCACCAGGTTCAAGAACTGCTGCTTCCCTTCAACCGTTCGATTCTTAAACCAACCTGCACAACCCTAATCACTACCACAGTATGACCACTTTGCACTACAATGGATTTTGTTTTTTTTATTCTAATTGTGTTCTATTTTGCATAATTAATGTTTAATTTATGTTTTCCTTGTGAGTGTTGTGTCTCTAATGCGATGCTGCTGCAAGTAAGTTTTTCATTGCACCTGTGCACACATCTACTTGTGCATATGACAATAAGTTTGACTTTGACTTGGTGATCAGTGTGAACTCGATGGGCTGAATGGCCTGTTTCTGTGCTGTATCTATCTATGACTCTATGACTCCAAGAACAGTGAGAGCCTTGAACTTTGTACAAGGGATGGTGGTGGAAGCAGAAATGATATTCGTGGTCAATAAGCTTTTAGATAGACACATGAATATTCAGGAACTGGAGGGATATGAATCATGTGCAGGCAGATGGGACTTAGTTTAATTTGGCATCCTGTTCAGCATAGACGTCATAGGCTGAAGGACCTGTTCCTGTGCTGTACTGTTCTATGTTCTATGTTTATAATATGTTTGTTCGGCCACATCTGGAGTACTGTGTGCAGCTTTGCTCAGCACACTGCAGTAAGTACATGATTGCAGTGTTCTGTGTTCTATGTTCTAATGTTGAGAAGGTGGATGGTAAGACCACATAGGTTATGCATTCTATTTATGGAGATCATGCAAGGATTTTATAAATAACCTGTTTGGCCTCAGTCAGGTGACTGGAGACAGTTCTGGGCACTGGGAAAGACAGGTTGTGGGAGAAGTTTATTGGGATGTTACGACAGAGAAGGTATGATTGGAAAAATCACAGCTGTTCTCCCTGACAAGAAAGTGAGAACATAAGAAAATAGGAACGGGAAATAGGACCAGTCCTGATGAAGGGTCTCCACCCGAAATGTCAACTGTTGATTTCTCTCCATAGATGCTGCCTGACCTGCTGAGTTCCTCCACCATTTTGTGTGTGTTGCTAGGAGCAGGAGTAGGCCATTTGGCCCCTCAAGCCTGCCCCACCGTTCAATATGATCATGGCTGATCTGTCCAGGCCTCATCTCCTCTTCTCTGCCAGTTCCCCATAGCCCCCAACTCCCCCATCTTTCAAAATATTACTTAGTTCCTCTTTAACTAACCCCAATGGGTTGAGGATTCCAGAGATTCACCACCCTCTGTGAGAAGTTCCTCCACACCTCAGTTTTCAATGATCGCCGTTTAATCTTGTAACTATGTCCCCTTGTCCGAGACTCACCTACCAGTGGAATCATCTCGACATCTACCCTCTCGTGCCCTCTCAGGATCTTATATCTTTCAATAAGTTCAACATAGCTCAATAGGAGCATGGAAAAGTGACCTTAGAGAGGTCTTCGAGACAACAGATAGAAAAATCTACCACCTCCTCAATGGGCTACCAATCAATGATTTAAAGTCATTGGATGAAGATGTGGAGGACAGACGGGAAAACGTTTCCACCCAGTGAGCCGTCGAAATTCAGAGCCCTGAAGCTGACACCTTAAGGGGTTAAACAGGACAGGTCCCTGAGGTTCAGGAACTTACAGGATGACAGGATAAGCATAACTACTCAAAGGGCTAGCCCAGGGAAGAAGGGCTGAATGCACACTAGGCATTAATAAGTCAATAATTTAATGCCACATGCAATTCTTGCTTCCTGTTTCACTTCATTGGCACATTTCAAGCCAATAACATGACACGGGGGGAAATCACATTGAAACATATTGAATACAGAAAGGCCTGGATAGAGTGGACGTAGAGAGGATATTTCCATTAGTAAGAGAGTCTAGGATCCGAGCGCACAGCCTCAGAATAAAGGGACATCCCTTTCGAACTGAGATGAGGAGGAATTTCTTCAGCCAGAGGGAGCTGAATCTATGGAACTCGTTGCCACAGAGGGCTGTGGAGGCCAAGTCATTGGGTGTACTTAAAGTGGAGATTGGTAGATTCTTGATTGGTAAGGGGGTTAATTGTTACAGGGAGAAGGCAGAAGAATGGGGTTGAGAAAAGAAAAAAAATCAACCATGATTGAATGGCGGAGCAGACTCGATGGGCCGATAGGCTAATTCTGCTCCTATATCTTATGGTCTTATAATTTTTAAACTACATTCTTAGCTGATCAATCCAAATGGCAACAACTTATGCAAAATTTTCTGACTGACGCTCCAGTTTATTTAGCACAAGATATCCCAATTTGCTTTTATTTGTCGAGGCATTGAGTTCAAGAGTCAGGAATGTCGCAGCTTGCTAAAACTTTGGTTTAACCACATCTGGAGTTCTGGTCTCCTCATTATTGGAAAGATGTGGAGGTTATGGAAAGGGCGCAGAAGAGGTTCACCAGGATGCTGCCTGGATTAGAGGGTATGAGCTATAAGGAGAGGTTGGACAAACCTGGGATGTTTTCTCTGGAGCGACAGAGGCTGAGGGGAGATCAGAAGTTTATAAAATTATGAGAAGCATAAATAGACACCCAGTATCTTTTCCCCAGGGTCAAAATGTCTAAAACTAGAGGGCATGCACTTAAGGTGAGAGGGGGAAACTTTAAAGGAGATTTGCGGGGCAAGTTTTTTTACACGGAGAGTGGTGGGTGCCTGGAATCCACAGTCAGGGGTGGTGGCGGAGGCAGATACGATAGAGGCGTTTCAGAGGCTCTTAGACACATGAATGTGCAGAGAATGGAGGGATATGGGCCACGTGCAGGCAGAAGGGATTAGTTTGGATTAGTTTAATTAAGAGTCATCAGTTTAATTAGTTCGGCACAACATAGTGGGCTGAAGGGCCTGTTCCGGTGCTGTACTAAAAAGCCTCAACCCATCAGAGGAAGTGGGGGATGAGGGGAGCGGACGCATTCCATGAGTTTTTAGGCTGAGGGGAAAGATGATTGAGGAGAGGTGTCATGGGAGTAAGGTGTGGAGGGAATAATCATGAAAATAACCAGCAGGTCAGGCAGCATCTGTGGAGAGAAAGGCTGAGGTAATATTACAGGACCGGCCAGTTTTAAAGGCAAGGCAATGTGTGACAGAGAGAGAGGGCACCACAACCTTCCATATCCCTGCTCACTTTTCCCATTTCTTTTTCTTTTTCCCCTTCGATCCTGAATCCCTTTCCTCCGCAACCCCGTTCCCGTCGATCGGCTCCTCACCAAGGCTTCTTCCTGCTGGAGGAACCACGACATTTATCACAGAGCCGAGCGACTGATAATCATGGTTACAATTTCATCATTGTGGTGGTAACTGCACGTCAAGGTCAAGTCTTTTGTCACATGCACAAGTACATGTATGCACAGGTGCAATGAAAAACTAACTTGCAGCAGCATTAGAGACACAACATTCACAAGAAAAACAAGTTAAACATAAATTATACAAAATTATACACAAAAGAACACAAAACAAATAAAAGTCAAAGTCCATTGTAATGCAAATTGGTCAAAGTGGTCATAGTGTTGCTACACTGAGAGGTAGTGATTAGGGTTGTGCTGGTTGGGTCAAGAACCGAATGGCTGAAGGGAAGTAGCTGTTCCTGAACCTGGTGGTGTGGGACTTCAGGATTCAAAGAGCATCATTGGCTGTGGAATGCTACAGAAAGTTATGGGTTCATCTCCCGTTCCAGAAGAAGCCTGAAGTCCCACACCACCAGGTTCAGGAACAGCTACTTTCCTACAACCATCAGGTTCTTGAACTGACCTGCACAACCCTAATCCTACCTCTTAGAAGATTAAGGAGGTTCAGCATGTCACCAAACACTGTTGCAAACTTCAACAGATGTACTGTTGAAAGTATCCTAACTGGTTACATCATGGTCTGAATGGCAATTCGAATGCGCAGGAAGCTGCAGAGAGTCATGGACTCAGCCTAATACATCACAGGAACATCCCTCCCCACCATCGGTAGTATCTACATGAAGCGGTGCCTCAAGAAGGCAATATCTATCATCAAAGATCCCCACCATCTGGGCCATGCCATCTTCTCGCAGCTACCATCGGGCGGGAGGTACAGAAGCCTGAAGTCCCACACCACCAGGTTCAAGAACAGCTCCTTCCCTTCGACCATTTGGTTCTTGAACCAACCTGCAGAACCCTAATCACTACCTCAGTATAGTAACTTGATGACAACTTTGCACTACAACGGACTTTGTTTTTTTTGTTGTTCAAATTGTGTTCTTTCTTGCAAAATCTGTGTATAATTTGTTTATCTTGTGAATGCTGCATATCTGATGCTATGCACCTGTGATGCTGCTGCAGGGAAGTTTTTCATTGCACCTGTGCATGCATGTACTTGTGCACATGACAATAAACTTGATTGTGCGCAATAGTCCAGGTTCTCCCTGAGGGAGTGATGCATTGACAGAGATTGTGTTATATTTCCTGAGTTAAGCCAAAGCCCCTGTCTGCTCAGTCAGGTGCGGATAAAAGATCTTATGAAATTCCTTTGACGAGCAATGGATTTATCCCTACGATGCAGGATTTACCCCTCATCCAACATTATAAAAGCAGAATGGGCAGAATTGAGCCTACTGATCACTGTTGGATCCAGAGGGAACCACTGGCTGGCAGCCATTCTCCACATGCCTCAGGGCTCAGCCTGCGACTCATCAAAGGCAGGTGTCCGGGAGAGGTGGGAAGTCTGACGTTGGGACATCTACATCCACCAACTTCTGCTCCACCACTGGGCTATCCTATCTGGATAGATAGGATCATGAACCATCCTATCTGGATGCATCATGGCTTGCTATGGCAACTGCTCTCTGCCCAAGACCGCAAGAAATTACAAAGAGTTGTAGACACAGCTCAGCACATCACGGAAGCCAGCCTCCCCTCCATGGACTCTGTCCACACTTCCCGCTACCTCGGTAAAGCAGCCAACATAATCAAAGACCCCACTCACCCTGAACATTCTCTCTTCTCCCCCCTCCTATCGGGCAGAAGATACAAAAGCCTGAAAGCATGTACCACCAGGCTCAAGGACAGCTTCCATCCCACTGTTACAAGACTATTGGATGGTTCCCTAGAACAATAAGATGGGACTCTTGACCTCACAAGCTACCTCATCATGGCCCCTGCACCTTACTGTCTGCCTGCACTGCACTTTCTCTGTAACTGTAACACTATATTCTGCATTCTGTTATTGCTTCTCCCTTGTACTACCTCAATGTACTGATGTGATGAAATGATCCGTATGGATGACATGCAAAACAAAGTTTATCACTGTACCTCAGTACACGTGACAATAAAAAAACAATTACCAAGTTACCGCTCTCCCAAAGGGCGTGGGGAACCTCTTAATTCCAGAACAAATTCCCTCCCTGAAATGACATCACCAAAAATCAACCAGTAAGGAACAGCACTTCGAGTGATAAACCTTTCCTGATTTGTCCGCACGCTGGTTTCTCACAGTCTGTCCACTTCTGTTGCCCTGATATTCTGGACAAGAGTCTCCTACCTGACATGTAACTGGCTACATGGTGATGGAGTCGAGGGTTGTGACAGTGCGATGCCTCAGGAAGAGCTAGCACTCCGCCATACAACAGAGGGAAGAGATCAACAGATGTGGGAGATGGCTGGTAAGCAAGTGAATCTTACACGGAGTGGGAAACAAGGCACCGGGTTGGAAGTTAAGCCAACAATGGGTTGGAAGATCAGTGAAGAGTTATGATAACCACTTGCTTTGCCAAGATGTGTCCAACTTTAAATAGAGGGTTAACACATGGAGATTCATGACAGAGTTAAAATGCTTTATGATGTTGCGAGAAGGTTCTTGTGACATCACAGTCAAGATGACGGTGTCTGTGGAATGGGCTACACGGAGCAAGGCGAGACAATATTGAACAAGAATTATGTACCAGGTCAATAGCAAACTGAAATAATTATCAATTGGCCCTTGGAAAGTGGAATTTATTGACTAAAACCTGTTCAAATCAAACTGAGTGCTGGTAAAGTTAGCTTGGAAAATCACAGATATCAAAGTTTCAATAAATATCAACACTCCAAATCAATTTTCAGCCATTATACGCAGACATGTCACAAACCCATGAACACTACTTCATTATTCCTTTCGTTTGCACTATTTATTTACTTTGTAATTTATAGTAACTTTACGTCTTCGCACTGTGCTGCTGCCACAAAACAACAAATTTCACAACATACAAATCAGTGATAATAAGCCTGATTCTGAGTCTGACATGCAATAACCAGCAGCCATCAACATCCTTAGTTAAGTTCAGGCTTGGCAAATCAGCCAGTTTGGCAGAGAGATTGTCAGAGGGACTGACTGCTAATGGATGTGGATTTGTTCCATGTTCCCGCAGGGTTTGGAATGTTTCAGGTCCAATGTAAAGGTCAGGAAAACGAACGGCTGTTAAACTCAGTGTAAATACACATGTCTGACTGGTTGAGACCCCCTACTGACCTCAACAAGGTTGGAAGGGATGGGACAGGAATGGGGCAGGGATGGGGCAGGGATGGGGCAGGGATGGGTGTGGGGAGAATATTTCTACCACGTGGGGGCACAGCATGGGCTTTGCTTCATTATGAGAGACAGAACATTGTTGTCTGGATGAAGTGTAATATGTGTCTTGGACAGCGTTTTTATTGAGAGTACATCACTTCCCATCCCAAACATTCTGCCAAAATACATGTTACAAATTTCATAGAGACTTTGCCCCAAGCACACTCCTCCCCAAAGGATCCACGTCAATCACCCCTCCCTGCCAAAACACCCCACTCCAAATATCTCAGATATCCCACACCAAACAACCCTCCTCAAACAACCACCAACATACCCCTGCCCAAACTCCCCTCCCTCCCAAAAACACCCCACCTTAAATATCTCAGTCACCCTTCCCCAAACACTCCACCCTCAACATTAGGACCCAAACGCATCCCACCCACCTGCCTTACCTAACATGGTACTCAACAACAAGCCCCTTCCTTTCCATCCCAATCCCCCACTCCTGTCTAACTGCCCCCAACACATCCTCACCGTCCCATCTTCTGACAGGGCTAGATAGCTAGATGTTACCTCTGGTTATGGGGATTGGGACTGGGGTTCAGGATTGGGGGCAAGACATTTAGAACTGAGATGAAAAGATGTTTCTTCACTCAAACGATGGTGAACCTGTGGCATTCGTTACCACAGGTGGTGGAGGCCATGTTCCTGAATATATGTAAGGAGACAGATAGATTTCTAGAATCAATGGGTATCGTGGGGAGAGCGTGGGGAATATGTTGAAAGTTAAAAAAAAGTTATTGAAATCTGAAATAAAAACACAAAATGCTGGAAACACAGCAGGTCAGGCAGCATCTGTGGGGAGAGAAACAGGTCGAAGACATCCCTCTCTTTATAATGGTACTGAGATGGATGATCAGCCGATTGAATGGTGGAGCTGACACAGAGGGCAGAATGGCCTCTCCTGCTCCTAGTTTCTAAGTTTTTGCCGTTGTAAGGTTTCACAATACAAACTATATCTGATTTATTTTAGCTCTGCTAATGTAACAGACCAACGACAATCAGACTAATAAAGAGGATTTATTTAATAAAAGCATGTACATCGATGTTTAGCCAGGATACAGCTCAGCTTGAGCAGCAACTAATGGATGCAATTAATTACAGCTTATATCAAAGTATATACACTTGTATAAAATATTTCTATAAAACTTCTGTAAAGAGACCTGCAAAGTTTAACAATTAGATAATAACAGCTTCATCTGGAGTCAACTGCTTGGATCGGTGGTAGGTGCTCTCTGTTGGTTTGGTTTGAGACAAGATTTCCTTCTTCCTGATGCTCGGATGTATAATCCCATTTCTCGGTAGAACTAGCACAAAGAATACCGA